>NC_084821.1:2674578-2751431 GCF_958449725.1 Rosa rugosa
CATTTCAGATGTGGGAGAGGCATGCTCTCTTTAGAGTGTGTCCAAGCTGGGGATGGGCCAACCTCGGTGGTCACATCGCGGTGGTCCCAGTAGGCCCCATTGGTGAGTATTTGGCTATAAGTCTTGTTTTATTGGTGTTATTAGCATATTATATAATATGTATGAACAATAACTGAACCAAAAAGGGAAGCAGAAAAGAAGAAAACTGGACCGAAATCGGTTAAATCTGGTTCGGATCCTATTTATATTGCCAAACTGATCGGTTTTAAACCAAACTGGCTAATATATAGAGCCGTTCGAGAGCGGACGTCCGCAAACCCAGAAAAAGTGCGGACGTTGCTCCTCCGGCCTTGATCAAGCTTCGACGGCGCGGCGGGGCTTGCCGGAGGGGGGCTAGGGGTCTGAGAAGCCGGTCTGCAGTCGGGTGGAGTCGCCGGAGACGAGGTTGCGGCGTTGCCCAGAAGCTTGCAGTTGCAGGTCCGGCCGCTGCCCAGAACGTGCAACCTCGATCTCCTCCGACCTCGATCGTTGCCCAGAATGGTCCGGGATGCCTCCCGTCTCCCTCCTGCAAGCCACGCGCTGCCGTCGCCGCCTGGAAGCTGCTGCTGCGTCGACGTCCGCACTTTAGCGACAGTGCGGACGTCCGCCTGGATCGGGCATATATATATATATATATATATATATATATATATATATATATATATATATATATATATATATATATATAATCTTGCTCTGCTAAGGAGGTGGATTTCCATATTTTGACCACTTTTCGATCACATATTAACATCTTAACCGCGTTTTTAGGTCCTAATGTATAAATCACTTATGTAAATTTTTAGTCAAATTGATGATCGTTAAGGCATCCAAAACTGCAATTTACAATTATGAACACGAACGGTTCAGGTTGGACAGATTCGGTTCATTCATTAATTTAATTAAGTTTGATACCTCATATGACGACATCTTGAGGAGGCACCGCCGGATGGAACAACCATCCACGATCTGTAACCAAGTTTTTCTCTTCTCCAGAAAATTTGGAGCAAAACTTCCAAAGCAGTTTTTTGAGATGAGAATTGTGTATTTATGATGTATTTTACTGAACTTTGTAGGTGCTAATGAGAATTTTTTCATATTCCGACGGAGAAATTTATAGAAGTAGAAGAACTGGATCGAATTCTTTTCTGCAATTGGGTATTTAAAACTGAAAGAGTGAAAGTCCAGAACAAAGTAGTCGGTTCAGATTTTGATCAATTTTGAAAATAAAAATTTGTAAACCTTAACCGAGATCGATATATCTAATTCAATCTCAGGTTCAGTAAATTTAAGGATCCGCATTGAGCCCTAACTTGTAGGCGGCTGCCATTTGGTTTGGTAATTACCAAACCGACCAAATACCAACCGATATTTTAGGTTTGATAAACTAACTTTTTGATAACTTAGACCGATAAAAGCGAAATAAAAAATAACCGAAAAAGTTTGTTCAGTTTTGGTAAATACCGAATCTACTGATTATCTAAAATTCTAAATATTAGCTTTATATACTATAGTTTTCAATATATATATATATATATATATATATATATATATATATATATATATATTATGAAATAAACATAAATTTTTTTATAATAGTATGAACATTACTGCATATAGTATATAGTACATGTATTTTAAGTAACCTGGTCAAAAATGGTGAAATAACCTAGTTTTGTTTTTTTTTTTATCGAGATCACTGAGATTCTCAAAGTTTTCCTAGGCCCAGAGACTAATCCGTGACGGGGGGATCATGTCAAAACGCTTCCTTCCCCTGGCCACTAAGAATAGATTGAGATTTAACTCCAATAAGCGTAGGCGAGATTCGAACCCGGGTGTGGGGGTTCCACACCTGGAGGCTCTTACCAACTCGACCACCTGTGGTGGTTAATAACCTAGTTTTGTTGAATATGGCTAAAACTTGATGTCACATATATAAAAGAAAGCTATAATAAGTAGACGAATACAAACTTTACGACTATAAAATTGAAAAACCTAGTATTGTTCATTCTAATTTATATTAAAAAGAATTAGTTTAGTTGTTCTAAGGTTGGTAATACCGAAAACTGAAATACTGAGTTTGGTAGATATAATTAAAAACCAAAAATTTTAGTTTGTAATTAGTAGCTCAATTTTGAAACTGAAAATTTTAATTTTAATTTTAAAATTTTAATTTTAACCTATAACCGATTTGAACTGACCGAGTGACAATTCTACTTGTAACCCGTGGCTGAAGACTTGAAGTCAAGAGCGCAGTTGCGGCTTTCGGGGGCAAAATTGGAACCAGAAAAATAATATAAAATATGGAATTTGAGCTCACTCGAATGAAACAAGGGAATCTTTGATCGAAGAAAGAGGAAAAAGCCCAGAACTTTACAAAAAGCTCATTTATGAAAGTCAAGTCTCGTTTCCGTACTTGATTAGTGGTAATCTGGCATCAAAGATCTCTGGGTTAGATCCCATCCCATTCGATTGATCTTTTGTTCAAAAGGCTCACAGAGATCTGCCCAACGCTACTCCAAGGCACAAACCTTCTCACACAGTCTGAACAGCTGAAGGCCTGAAGCTAATGGAGCTCTATCCCGTCGAGGTGAGAAGCATAGTTTTATTTTGTAATCGTCCTTTGTATATATCTATATATTTTACATCTAGGCACTGCATCATCCTAAGAATGTAAACCAAACTGTTTAGCTGCTCTTCAGAAACAAAACAGATAGAAGAAGTCTTCGAAGTAAAAGAGGTGAAAATTAGTAACATTAATTGAATGATCAAACCATAACCAAACGGTTATAAGCTAGATCACTATGCTCGCCATTTTCTATACCATTTCATAATACATTGGAATCCTCCGATTGTTGGTTCTTATTCTATTTTTTCTTCTCTATAAAAGATGGCGTTGGCGGTAGCTGTGGGATTTGCGACAATGACACATTGGTTGGCTTCCATGGTTGAAAACCGTGAGTCAGTGTCTAATGATAATCGAGAATTGGCCGACGTGGATCCCCCTGCATCTCTTCTTTCATCAGCTGAATCATCGTCAGCTTCCATGGTTGAAAACCCTGAGCCAATGCCGGAGGAAAATCAAGAATTGTTCCCCTCTCCATCTCTTGTATCATCATCAGCTCCTTGGCAGAAGTATGATGTTTTTCTGAGTTTCAGGGGTGCAGACACTCGTACGGGTTTTGTATCCCACTTATACCATGAATTGCAGGCTGTGAGAGGGATTCAAACGTTCATGGATGACAAAAAGCTTGAACTAGGGGCTCCTATTTCTCGAAGTCTGCTAGAGGCAATTGAAGAATCAAATTTTGCAATTGTTGTTTTGTCGAAAGACTATGCTCAATCTGCATGGTGTTTGGAGGAACTTACAAAGATTTGTCAATGCATGAAAAACAATAACAGAATCCTACCCCTGTTTTATCATGTCGAACCTACGGATGTGCGGCATCAAAAGGGGACTTTTAGAGATGCTTTCACAAATCATGTGAAAAATGGGTGGCACAGTTCAGAGAAGATGCAGCAGTGGAGAAAAGCTTTAAAAACAGTTGCCAGTTTCTCTGGGAGTAATGCAAAGGATCATCAGTAAGCATCATGAGACTCTCTCAATTAGCAAGAGTTATACTTGTTGCCTATATTAATAATTTATTATTTTCACCCTTCTTCCTTGTAGGAATGAAAGAGATCTTGTCGAAGCCATTGTGGAATCTGTGTGCAGTAAAGTACGACCTATTGAAATTGAGTTTATTATTTCCTCCAGAGATTTTGTACCATTTAAAGCAACCAGAGAAGCCATGGACAATGTAATGAAGGCGCTAAAAGATGAAAAGGTCACTGCCGTTGGGGTGTACGGCATGGGAGGCATTGGAAAAACAACCATGGTGGAACATGTTGGTGTAGAAGCCCAAAAAAAGGGGATTTTCCGTCAGGTGATTATGGCTGGCATATCCCAAAAGCCTAACTTGTGGAATATTCAAGACACATTAGCAGACATGTTGGGTGTGAAGCTGGTGGATGCGACCATAACTGGAAGAGCCAAAACACTGAGGAAGAAGATAAGGAGTGGAAATAGGATCCTTATAATTTTGGACAACATTTGGAATGAAATACAGTTGACAGACATAGGAATTCTCAGATCCAACGAGCTTAAAAGATGCAATTCCAAGGTCCTACTCACAACAAGGAAAGGGGATGTTTGCTATCGTATGCAATGCCAAGCAAGCATTCGTCTCAATACCTTAACTGAACAAGATTCTTGGAAGTTGTTTGAGAAGGAAGCAAGAAATTCTTTTGAAACGTCGACTTTCCATAACAAAGCAAGGCAGGTAGCAGGAGAATGTGGTGGTCTTCCAGTTGCATTGAAAGCAGTTGCAAAGGCACTTGGGGATAAAAAGTTGGACGAATGGAACAAAGCTGCTGAGCGACTAAAGGTGTCTCAACTTCCCCACCCTGAAGACGAGAAAGTTGTGTTCGAATGCATTAAGTTAAGCTATGATTACTTGAAATCTGATGTTTCAAAATCATGCTTTTTGCTTTGCTGCCTATTCCCAGAGGATGATGATATCAAAATTGAAGACTTGCTGAAGTATGGGATTGGGAAAGGATTGTTTGAAGAGTCCAACATGCAAAATGCCAGAGACACAATACAGACCGTTGTCGAGTCTCTTAAAGATTCAGGCTTGCTTTTGGATGCTAAAAAAGAAGGGGGATATGTAAGGATGCATGATGTCGTCAGAGATGTTGCCATACAAATTTCCTTACAATTTTTTGTAAGAGCTGGTTGTGAATTGCAGTATTGGCCAAGGATTGATGCAGGTAAAGGCTACATTGCAATCTCACTAATGAAGAACAAAATATGCACGCTTCCTGCTGAACACTTGGTATTTCCAGAACTTCATATTCTCTTGTTACGAAGTAATGATATGGATAACATCCCAGTTTCTTCATTTGAACGTCTAGAGGCATTAAGGGTCTTAGATCTTAGCTACACTGGCATTTCTTTACTACCCACATCATTCAATCTCCTAACCAGCCTCCACACTTTGTATCTAGATTGTTGCTGCTTATCAAGGATAAGTAACATATCCCTACTTGGACAGTTGAAAAAGCTTGAGATTCTTAGTATGAGAGAACTTCCTCTTTTGAAATTGCCGAAAGAAATAGGACAGTTGACCAGACTAAGGATGCTGGACTTCACTAGTGTCTGTGTTGATATAGTTCCTTCTAAAGTGATAAGCAACCTCAATAAATTAGAGGAACTGTACATACAGTGTTATTTTGCGGACTGGGGGAGTAAAGTCAAGGGGAGTAAAGCAGAGGGGAGTGAAGTCAAGGGAAATACAGTTGAGGAGAGCGAAGCTGAGGGAGTAAGAGAGGAAACTAATGCTTCCTTTGATGAGTTAACTAGCTTGTTACATCTACACATTTTGAAGGTTTTCATATCTGATCCAAAATGCTTACCTACAGATGTTGAGGTTAAGTCTAATTGGAAAAGTTTTGACATATGTATCTGTAGAGACCGGTCAATTAGAGAATTGCTTTTGGATCCAAGATCTCCACTTAGAGAATTGCTTTTGAATTCAAGTTCTCCACTTGATTCAAAAGCCTTGACTCTTGACACAACCATGGATACCTTACCGCAATGGTTTACTGATGTGGTGAACAAGAAAACGGAGAAGCTACAGTACATAAACTGTCAGGGTTTAGTTAATGTTCTTAATGAATATTACCAAGGGACATTACATGCACTTAAGTATTTACATGTTATTGGTCCCAGTGATAAATTGGAACAGTTGATGACCCCAATAACATCGGTTCCAAATGAACCTGTGTTTGAGAATTTGGAAGAGTTGCATCTCGTTGAAGTGATTTGTCTGAAGGAGTTATGTGTTGGTGAATTACCAAATGAGTCTCTATGCAAGCTTAGGTTACTGAAGGTGAGAGGTTGTCATGAATTGATGAATGCACTTTTACAATCTAATTTGCTGAAGAGACTAAAAAATTTGGAAAAACTAAGTTGTGAAGAGATGGATAAATTGGAGTATGTGTTTTCATCTGAAGGGTCTGAGGTAGAACAAAATACTCTGACAGAGTTGATAGAGATGAGATTGGAGAATCTAGGGAGCCTAATAAAGATATGGAATGGTCCTGCTCCTAGTGAAATCTTTTGTCATCTTAAAACTTTGGTAGTTTTCGAGTGCAATAAGCTGAAAAATCTTTTCACATCCAACATAGCTCACCATCTTCATGACTTGGAAGATCTTTCAGTAGAGGCTTGCCTAGGGTTGGAGAGAGTTATTGAAGCAAGTGAGGAAACAGTGAACGACAAGATAGTTTTACCAAAATTGAAGAAGTTAGCTATGAAAAAGCTTCTTAAGCTTACAAGGTTCTATGGTAGTACTGGAAGTGCTACTAGTGATGAAGAATATGTTGAGTTTCCTTTATTGGAACACTCGCATGTGGAACGCTGCCATATTTTCAATTCTCCAGCTAAGGACATGTTGGTTTCAATGATGAATAAGCAGCCTGTTTTGATTCCTATGCAAGGTATGTCCCTATGACGTCATTAAAATCTTTTGTCTTTTGTTTTGTTATATTCTATCTTCAGTTTACTCTTCTGCTTCCACTTTCTTGTGGTGCAAATTTAAACATTTTGAACGTCTCTATTTCTGGTGCAGAGACAGGTCCGAGAGACACACCAACTTTAAGCAGAAGAAGATGAGAGGTTCCTAAAGAAAGAAGGCATGGCCATCAATGACAACATGTACTGTTGCCATCAACATGTTGCAGAACTACCAAATCTGGGAAAGCTAGTTTGTGAGAAAATGGGTGACATCGGAACACTTGTATGTGAAGAACTGCTCCAGCTTGTCATTTCCAACCTCTGCATCTGACTACTTCTAAAGGGAGAGGTATGTTGATGTTGTTTCATAAACTTACTTCATTTGTCTTTTCTCTTTATTTTTCTTCCTTTTTGATCTTTTTTTTCTTTTTCTTTTCATTGAAAGGTCTTAAAAAATATGGCCATGACGTAAATACATTTCCAAATTACTAGTCCAAAAGTCCAAAATGTTAGTTGTGAAAATATTTCAATAATGTCTTTGATTCAATTGTTTTGCCAATCTTTATGCAAATGAGTTCTCCACCCACCATTCTCCAGTAAATCTCCACCCACCATCAGTACATGCACCAAGAAACCTGAAATAAAATATCATATTTAAATTCTTGTTTTTTGTTGTTATCATTTATAATCTTTCTATTTAAAATTTGTAAATCAACTGATTCTTGATAATAGGCTTGTGAAACTAACAAAATTACACAGAAAATACTTCATCTCAATGAGTTTTTTTTTTTCGTTTCAGTACTCTACTAGTACAAATTACATATATACAAATGTATAGTTTGAAAGAAAAATTTGAAAACAGGGTCCTTGTACAGATGATATATTATTCAATTATATTCATTCTAGATTAATTTGCTCTGATGACTGATCTTGCATTTTAGTTTAGCTCTTTCTTTTAAATTTCTGCCCCTAGCTGATATTTTCAATATTAGATCGAGAAGTGTATTGTACGTTAATTAGTGAGATACACCAAATGCTGGCTTATTTATTCCTATTATTTCACATGGACTTTATTGACTTATGTCCTGGGATATGTTGAAGGCCAGAAAAGGCCAAATCATGCTTCTTCCTTTGTTGCCTCTGCCCAGAAGATGATCATCATGGTATTATCCAATTAGCAGACTTTGTGGTGAAGTATGGATTTGGAAAATGCCAGAGTCGGGGCAAATTCAGTGGTTAAATACCTTACAGCTTTTCATTCCACAGACTGAATTAGCCATAACAACGTTCAGTTCAATGGTGATGAACAAGCGGAAGAAGGTTTCGATTCTTTCCAAGGTATGTCTACGACGTCATCAACATCCTTTGTCTTTCTTTTGTTATTCTGTCTTTTCTTTTTTCTTTTTTTCGTCAAATTTGTTATTCTGTCTTGTATCTTTTCTCTTTTGCTTCCTCTTTCTTTAATGCACATTTTAACATTTCAAAAGTCTCCATATCTGGTGCAGATACAGGTCAGAGAGAGGCACCTACTTTAACCGGATCATCATTCCAGAACTTTGTTGACTCTTGTTAACCGGATCAACGAAATTGTCCATAGCCTATTAGTGAAGAAGAAACAGCACAAAGAGATGTTCAATGGTCCTGGAACATCCCTCATTTGGCAAGATGGATGTCATTGCTATTTTACATGACATTATATTTGGATGTACTCTTAAGTTTTTGGTTTGATTCTGTTGCTTCACATTTGCCTCCGATTTTCATTTTAGGAAACTGCATGTACGGACTTTTACATGTTCTTTTTCCCAGGACATAACATGTAAACATCTATGGACGTAACTGATTGAACTTGTAATTTTTCTCCTCTTTCTAGCTACCTCTTTCACTTACTGGCACAATAACCTCTATCTTTGTTCCTCAGTGTGCATATATGAGTAAAATTTGTGTAGCATGTCACAATGTTCTTTCTAGGTTCTGTTGAATTATATATAGGGGCTGTGACCAGTTACCCATTTTTAGCCCAAAAAATGTCCACTTACTCCACCAAGAGTTTTTTAACCCCATTTACCCAATCTTACATCTATTGACATTTTAGCCCCTGTTAATTAAATTAAAACCCATCCATCTCTTATCAGTCTCTCTCTCCTTCCCAAACTCTCTCTCTCTCCCCCCCGATCTCCACCTCCACTCTCTCTCTCTCTCTCTCTCTCTCTCTCTCTCTCTCCTCCCCATGATCTCCACCTCCGGTCTGTCTCTCTCTCTCTGATCGCCGCGCCGGAGATGCAGTCCAAATCTGAACACGACGATGAAGCTCCAGTCGGCGATCCAACGTTCTCGTCGGCGATCTAACGTTCTCGTCGCCGTTCGATTGATCGGCGATCCAGCCACTCCAACGTCCTCGTCGCAGTTCATCGGCAATGTGTCTACTGCCCCTAACGCTGCCCCTAAACCCTAAACTTAACACGAAGACATTATTTGGGGGCAGTAATGTGTCTACTGCCCCCCACTAAACCATTATTACTGCCCCCCACTAAACCATTAAAACTTGCCCCAGTTTTGTGAAGGGTTCTGACTTCGTATGAAGACATTATTTGGGGGCAGTAATGTGTCTACTGCCCCCCACTAAACCATTAAAACTTGCACCAGTTAAGTGAAGGGTTCTGACTTCGTATGAAGACATTATTTGGGGGCAGTAATGTGTCTACTGCCCCCCACTAAACCATTAAAACTTGCACCAGTTTCAAGGATTCACAGTGTATTGCACTTTATCACAAACAAATCAACAAGAGATGATTACTGTCTCCTAAGAAAGACATTATTGGGTGGCACTAATGTGTCTACTGCCCCCCAATAGACCATCAAACATTACACCGCTTCCTATGTTTCGCAGATTATACAAGTTATTCACACTCAAAACAACAGATAATGTCTAAAAACCCACATTATGAGGGTCAATATTCTGTCTACTGCCCCCCACTAGACTGACACAAACAACACAATTTTTTTCATTTATCAACTACTGCAATTTAACACTACATTTACTTTGGAATAGCAGTTTTCAGTCCGTCAATAAATAAAGCAGTCATCATTGGCCCCCAATACAAAGTCTACTGGGGGGCACTAATGTTACAACTTTTATGGTTATGACTGCACAATAGCAGATAGCCATTTTCAGTCCGTCGTCGATTCCTTCAGAAGGTCAACCCCGGCCTCGCCGAGCTTCTCAGCGACGAGGACCGTCGGCTTGGCGTCGAGCCTGGCAGCGGAGAGCACGACGACGAGTTTCGGCGCGGCGATGGCTAGAGCAGGCGTCGTGGGCGACCTGCCGGAGCGATGGAGGGAGGGAGAGAGAGATCCGACGTCTTCTGGAGAGAGAGAGAGAGAGAGAGAGAGAGAGAGAGAGAGAGAGAGAGAGAGAGAGAGAGAGAGAGAGAGAGAGAGAGAGAGAGAGAGAGAGAGAGAGAGATAGAGAAATCGGTGAGGGGGGAGGAGAGAGAAATCGGTGAGGGGGAGAGAGAGAGAGAGAGAGAAACTGAGAGTAGAGAGATTGAAGGAGAGGGCAAAAAAGTCCCAAAAATTAATAAAAAGAATTAATTGGGTAAAGGGGAAATAATCCCTTAGAGTGTTTTGGGTAAATGGGGTTTAAAAACTCTTAGTCGGGCAAGTGGGCACATTTTAAGCTAAAATTGGGTAAATGAGCATTTTCCTTTATATATAACGGATTTATAATTTTTTCTTTTTGATGTTTTTTTGTTTTTGTTTTGGGAATGTATTAGATGTTATTTGACTAGTCAAAGTTTGTGGCCTAGACCCAGCCACTAGTGAGTAACAACCCAACTGTCCAATGGGCCCAGTCTTTAAATAGACCAGCCCAAATACATGGATCGGGCCATTCGACCAGACCACCCAAATTTAATAGCTCCATAAGTGCCAACCGAGAAAAGACCGCGCAGACGCATTCGAAGAGCGGCGGCTCGTTTAGTTGCGCTGCCCCGGTTCCGCGCGTGGAGATAACTCGCTTCTCTCTGAAGCATGTGGTTGTCTCCTTCCTCCTCTCTCATTTGAAACTCCGGCAACTTCCTCTCACTACTGTCACTTGTTTACTCCATAGCTCTACAATTATGCTCCTTTACCTTTGCTTTTGTGTATTCCTATTGTACCAAATTTACAAACTTTGATCAAAACTTGGATTCAGTTCTTGTTTCTATTGGTTTCAAAGTATACAGAACCTGGGGGATAGTATTGTTCGATGGTATTTTGGGTTTCGCGTTGGCATCTGGCTCTCAAAATTTCCCTTTGTATATCTCTGTCCTGAAATTGCAGTAACATCGTTAACTAGCTCATGCTCTCATCATTGTTCTTGTTCTGTGTGTTACTCTGAGTTTCAATTCAAAAACCTGACTGATGCTGTGGAACAAAAACAAAATACTAGTACAAAGCTCATTGTGCAATATGGGATGGTTTGACAGTTTGATTGTTGCACTTCCTTGTTAATAGTACCCTTCGTTAATCGTGTAAGTGCCGATGAAAAGAGGTCTGTGTAAGTGCCGATGAAAAGAGGTCTGTAGCTTAATTTGCTAGATTCTGTATTTATATATTGGTTTCCTGTTTTATATTAGCTTTGGATTTAATTTTTGGACATTTGGTACTCCAATGTGATTCCAATGTTCATAGCTCGGTTTCTACGGCTTCTTCAGCAGGTTTTGCTCCTTATCATGGATAGGCTATCCTCATCAGTGTCCATGTTATCATGGCTGTCCTTCCTACGATGGCACTCTTGAGGAAACATAATAAATGAACATGGTTATTTCATATACACTACCATTCACCTGGAATAAGTAATATCTGTGCTTTTAATTGGGTAATAATATTAGACGTGCTTTCAGTTAGTAACATGATTTGCTGATTGAGGACTAGGTCAGTTCTTTGATTCTTTTGATTGAATCTACTACTTTTGGGTCCAAGTTTGTCATGTCAGTCATTCATGTCCATGATGATGCAAGATCAGGTATTATATAACATGCAGACTTCATGTTATGTGGAAATTTGGAGCCCTTGACAAGGCTTCAAATGCAAAACTTTTTCAGTGTATCAAATTCTGTGTTGCAATTCATCAATGAGCTCCTTTCTAACAAATTGGGAGATGAGTTGCTCCCCAAGATCTGATACATAATACAGGCAACCTTTTAATTATGAATTAACTGGATTGTTGGTGTGAAGAAAAAAAGATGTCATTCATCAAAAGAAATTTTTTTTCTAGGAATCCCAATGCTCCTCTATCTAGTGGTAGATATCAGGTGTCTCGCATGCGCATCTTGTAACATAGATTGATACTTAACTCTAATGAATAATGATCAAAGTAATACAATGAAGTCCAGACACACATATTGGTCAATGATGGGCTGCCTGGGCCTCCTTTAGTTACTTTACCAATTCACTCCATCCTGTGTTAGTTATCAGTATAGCTTAGATGGTTTGTGTTCCTTATTGCTGTTCTATTCTGTTGATTGCTCTTTGTACTCTTTTCTGCTCTTTCGTGCCATTAATCCAAGTACTTCCAGACCAAAGGAGAATAGAAAAAAAAAATGCTCATAAGTCAAAATCAATTATATATCTTCACATGTTTGTATACAAGTACATATGAACAGAGTTATTTGCAGGTTAATTGCTTTTTGTTGAAAAGGTCATTTTGTTCAGGTCAAGATCTATAAGGTTAATTTAAACAAAAATAAGCTTTACCTAACATGTTCTTGCAATGTTAAATATAGGCAGAAGTTTAGCAATACTCCCCAAACTTGATATGGTTTTTAACTAAACATTTAGCTTTGAGCACCCCATATTAATAAAAGGGACATGTCAGTTCTATCTTTAGCAGGTTGACAGGTGTTTCCGGTCTTTTAAGCTGCATCTTGATTAATAACCTAACTTCCAGAGTTTGAATACCATAATGAATAATCCAAGTTAGTCAATGACCAAAAAAAAAAAATCCAAGTTAGTCCATCCCTGAGAGCAAAAAGCTGTGTTGCCCACTTATTGCAACACCATTTATCCTTCTACTTTGGATTTTCCTCTGTTTCCTTTCCAGTTAGAGAAATGTACTCATAGAAATGAAAATAAAATAAAAAATCAAGGGTTGTGCTAAACAGAAATAACTATGACAGAGTAAAGGCTAGTTTAAAGGTTTACCAATCCTCCAAAAGGTTGTACCCCTATACAGGATGATTCTGCAGTGATTTAATGATTGCTGGTAAACTTAATTTCAACTAGTTGATGGGAAAGGAGTGTTTCTCATTTTTGTCTTTGATTACCTGCCCTTTCATTTCATTATCAGTCAGCTTTACAGTTTCTATTCTTGGTGGGTTTCTCCTAGTTTTTTCAATTTGATCAGAAATAATAAGAATTAGAGGGTTTCACAGTGATTGATGCCACTTATCTCTTTTGTATCTTGTTGACATCTAGCTCCTATGCTAATGCATTGCTCGACTTTCACATATTACCGTTGTATTACTAATCCAAGATTGTATCTTTAAGATTTAATATACAACTCCAAACCATATAGGAGACAGCTTGAGTTAGTAATCTACATCTTGGATAAATGCCACAAAATGGCCAGACAAACAAAGAATCCATTTTGATGAACTGCCAACCTTCTCAGTTTCAGTTAGCACTTCTTCTTTCTCTTGAGTAAAAATGCATCTTAACAATTACTTTTAATATTTTGTATGGATGCCAGTTCAGGTTGATAGACTAGAAGAGTTGGTTGATTGTGAGAGTTGGTTGGTTGTGATTTCGAACAGAATACTGCAAAGATTTCTGGCAGTAATTCAGGAAACTCGTTCCAGCGAACTGTATATTGACACTCGTGCTTAGAATAATGTCCGAGCATCTTGCCATAAGGTTTTGTCCAAACCCCTTCTTTTTTTTTTTTGAACGTGTTTCTAATTCTTTTGTAATGCACTTCATTTGGGGGTTAGCACATCGTATGCTTGTACTCATCTCATTTGACAGCTGTATCTGCTGCAACAAAAGACAGAGACTTTTTATGCTATATAAAACAAAAGATCGAATTCGTCTCCAGATGTAATTACTCATAATGGTTATTACTAGGAGTGGGCATAATTGTAGGAGAATTCGGTTACCGCCCGACCCGAACCGAATCAAACGGGTCGGAAACCGCACCGATGGTAAAACGGCGTCGTTTTGCTTTCACACCGCACCGATCCGATTAAGTCCGGTGCGGGTTCGGTTACGGTCCACGAACCGCCCGGATAAAACCGCCCGAACCGATTATATATTTATATTTATATATAATTTATTTTTTATATTATTCCTCGAGGTCTGATTGGAGAAAAAGTCAAAAACCTAACCTAATGCTCGAGGGCCGCATAACTCGAAATCTCATTTCACATTTCTCTCTCACGCACATCTCTCTCTCACTCTCAGTGACTCAGTCTTAGACCCCAACTCTCTCCGATCTCTCATCCTCACCGCATAACGACTCTCACCGTCGGCCGCCGTTGTCTCTCACCTCTCTCTTCTTCTGTTGTCGGCCGGTCGGCCCGACTCTCATCACCGGTACGATTAGTTCCATATCTCTGTTCTATCTTCTTTTTCTTTTTTGTCCAGTTTAAATCAAGATGATGGGTGTTCATTCTTTTTCTATCTCTGTTCATTCTTTGATGGGTGTTCAAATCATTTAGAATCTTAGATTATCGTTTGATGGGTGTCCAAATTGTGAAATTGGTGTGAGATGGGAATGATCTTTGATGTTTGCGGGCTATAGTTTATCAGAGTTTTGATGATGGAATAGATCTGACTGATCTCAGGGTTTAAACATTGTTTAGTTTATCTTTCAGACTTTCACTGTATTTGCAGTTTGATCTAGTAGTTTGATCTTTGATGTGTGTTCTGGTTGTGAAATACTGAAATTGTAATTGGGTATTTGCAATTTTGCAGATTATGGAAGGCATATCTTCTACTCCGACCTCTACCCCAACTGCAACAGCAGATTCTAGCATCGGGACAACTTTGATCTTTGTTTGGACCGAAACCGCACCGGCCCGCACCGGTAAAACGGTGAAACCGGAAATCCGGTATAAACAATGAAATCTCGGTTGCGGTTTGGAATTTGGAGGTACCGCATTATCCGGTTCGGGTGCGGTTTCAGGCCCAAACCGGCCCGAACCGCACCGAGCCCAGGCCTAGTTATTACTGAGGTAATTTTTCATTTCATTTGTGTTGGATAGTTATAGAGAATTGTTTTACTTACCTGTGTGTCAATATATCAGGGTTGGTGATCTATCTGGGGCCTCAAACTCACCAGAAAAACTAAAAACTTTATGTGTTCAAACTTCAAAACACTGCGAAAGGGATCCAACAGCCATTCAATAAACCTAGTGACAGTGAAGTGATCAGTTGACAGGCTGAGGAAAATGCTTCAGCAAATTCTTGCTGCTCGGTATGTATGCATATATAATTTTCAACATTTCCTTCTATGTTATCATGGTAGTTTTTCTATGTTACTTTGAGTTTTGACCCAATGACCTGATTGATTTTTCGAAGTGTACCCTCCTCTGTTAAGCCCTTTTGAAAAGAAGAAAAGAAAAACCGTACTTTCTAAACTTCGGTTTGGCTGTTTTATATTGGCCTATACTTTGGAGCAAACATATGTACTCTACTAGTCGCTGGTGCATTTAGGGAATGAGAATGGCATCCACATTATCAAGCATTTGGATGTTCTAGCTTGAAGCTTGAACATGACGAGTTTTGAAGCTTGAACATGATGAGTTTTGTGGTGTTATATAACAATTAACAAGACATGTTTAATGCTCGCAGTGTAAAAAATCTTTGAGATGTACCTGATCCCAGAAGTGAAGTGCTGGTATTTCTAAGTGAAATATAGTTCAACATGAAATGATAATTCTCGTTAAAGTGTTATGGCTAGCTTGATGATAGAAAGTTTTACTGTTCACTCTTTACGGGTTAAACTAGTCGTCCAAAACTAATGTTAATGATGTTTGCATGAAGCTTTACCTTTAATGGTGGGCATTGACCTGCAGGTGGAGAAATTATTGGTTGGTTCAGTGACTTGTTCCATATTCTAACAATTAAATTAAAGTAATGGTTTCAGAAATTGTAAGTTGCTGGGAATATTACATGGTATGTGCACAACTGCAAGGAAATACCAATTCACCTTAACAGTTGATAAATACTTGAATATGTTGTAAAATGGAAATGTTTCAGAAAATGGAGAGAGTTTTGCTTCAAAGAACTTGAGAGAGAGAGAGAGAGAGTTTTGATGCAGAGAGGGAGTGTAGTATTTTCTGTTTTCTCTATCATCCATGGATGAGAAATGGATTACATATATAGTGGAAGGCAAGGAACATATAGCCTAAAATCCTCCATAAAACAAGGACCCTTAAAGTCCTCCTTAAAACATGGATCCCCTAAAACTAGGAAAGAGGAAAGCATCTTCTAATATACAATAATTTACATGATATATCCATAATAATTTACAACACTCTCCCTTGGATATTTCATGTCAATAGTGTTGCCTAGGCTGTGCGCTTTTAAGTTGTCTCGTCAAAAACCTTGCCAAGTAATAAAAACCCTGTGGGAAAAAACAACCTTGGTCGAAGGAGAAAAAGAGCACAACGTGCATGAGTGTGAAGTAGTAATATCACAGCTTCGGAGATAAGTGGAGTCTTCTTATCAGCATCAGAAGTAAGTAGCATGTCTACGAGAGGGATGCATTTAGAGTTGCTACACCAAAACCTTGCCCGGTAAACCCAGTGGGAAAAACCCGTGGTCGAAGGGAAAAGATGAGCAAATGCATATATGTTGAATCAAAAACATCTTCAGGATGGAGCGACCATACTAAAATTGTGCCTCGTTAAAACCTTGCCAAGTAATAAAACCCAGTGGGACAAAATAACCCTGGACGAAGGACAAAAGAGTACACGATGGTCAAGTGGGTATGCTTCTGGATACTCCCCCTGATTCAACTCCTCCTGAAAATTACATGTTAGGTAATTCAGATAATTTACGTAGACCAATACCTTGTACATGCTTCTGGAATGTAGATTTTGGTAGTGACTTAGTGAAGAGGTCTGCACGATTGTCTTCAGATCGAATCTGCTTGACCTCAATCTTCTGATGCTCCTGTTGTTGCTGATTGAAGAAAAACTTTGGTGCAATATGTTTTGTGTTGTCTCCTTTGATGAAACCTGTCTTCATTTGCTCGATGCAAGCAGCATTATCCTCATGGATAGTGGTTGGTTCATCAGTGGTGGAATGCAGTCCACATGTGCTTTGAACATGCTTTGTGATGGCTCTCAACCATATACATTCACGTACTGCTTCGTGAAGAGCTAGAATCTCAGCATGATTCGAAGAGGTAGCAACAAGGGTCTGTTTTGTAGACCTCCAAGAAATTGCCGTATTCCCAATGGTAAAGACATAACCAGTTTGGGAACGTGCCTTGTGTGGGTCTGATAGATAGCCTGCATCAGCATATCCAACAAGGCGAGCATCATTCTGAGGATCAAGGGGGTTTGATCCATTTCTTGATGCATAGGGATAAAATAAGCCCATATCAATCGTACCTCTAAGATAACGAAAAATATCTTTTATACCATTCCAGTGGCGGCGTGTTGGTGCAGAGCTATATCTAGCTAACAAGTTCACAGAAAATGAAATGTCTGGTCTAGTGCATTGAGTCAAGTACAATAATGCGCCTATTGCACTTAGATATGGGACTTCTGGTGCCAATATCTCTTCGTTATTATCTGCGGGACGAAACGGATCTTTCTTAGGATCTAGACTTCGGATGACCATGGGTGTGCTTGAAGGTTTCGCTTTATCCTCATTAAAGCGTCTTAACATCTTCTGGATGTAGTTTGATTGATGAAGCAGAATCCCATCAGCACGGTGCTCAAGCTCCAGGCCGAGGCAGTAATTCGTTCTCCCAAGATCTTTCATTTCGAATTCAGACTTCAGGTGCTTGGCGGTTTCTTTGATCTCTTCAGGAGTACCAATCAGATTCATGTCATCGACATAAACTGCCACAATTACAAATCCAGAACTTGTTTTCTTAATAAACACGCATGGGCATAGTTCATTGTTTACATATCCCATCCCAATCAAATATTCACTTAGACGGTTGTACCACATCCGTCCAGATTGTTTCAATCCATAAAGTGAACGCCTCAAACGAATGGAGAGGGTGTTCCGTGGTCTAGAACTATTTGTATCGGGTATCTTAAGTCCTTCAGGAACTTTCATGTATATCTCTGTATCAAGATCCCCATAGAGATAAGCTGTGACCACATCCATTAGCTGCATATTCAGTTTTTCGGAAATTGCCAAACTGATGAGGTAGCGGAACGTTATAACATCCATTACAGGAGAATATGTCTCATCGTAATCAATCCCAGGGCGTTGAGAGAATCCTTGCGCCACTAGACGAGCCTTGTATCTTACAATCTCGTTTTCCTCATTACGCTTCCTTACAAATACCCATTTAAATCCTACAGGTTTAACATGGTGAGGTGTGGGAACGACAGGTCCGAACACTTTTCTCTTTGTCAAGGAATCTATTTCGACCTGGATTGCTTCTTTCCATTTTGGCCAGTCGTCTCTACGTTGACATTCATCAACAGAGCGAGGTTCGACATCATCGCTAGTTATAATTTCAGTAGCTACTGCGAATACAAATATATCATCGATGATAATCTCATTTCGATTCCAAATCTCACTTAAGCATGCATAATTTATCGAGATTTCTCTATTCTCGAGAGTGGGTTCAAACGTTGGAGCGTCCCCCAACGTTGTCTCTTCTAGGACGGACCCATAATCTGGAATTATCTCGTGAGATGGATCAGTTGAGATCGCGATGTCTAGTGGATTCGTTTGTGCTGGTTTTACCCTCTTCCGGGGATAGGAATCCTTCGAACCTAGTGGTCTACCTCGCTTCTGGGCAGGGACATGTGACTGGTTAGCCGCCATGGTCGTACCTCGTCCATCCGGGACAACGCGTCCTACAGGGACATCTATTCTTGCAGGCACATTTGCAGCAGGTATATGTGATCTCGTCACTTTAGCTAGATCAGAGAAAGCGTCTGGCATATTTTGGGCTACACTCTGTAGATCTAGAATTCTTCGCACTTCATTATCGCATTGTGCGGTTCGGGGATCAAGATGAGACATAGTGGGGACATTCCACGTCAATTCACGTCGTTCATCAGGAACGGTAACGTTCTTATCTCCCCCTAACGGCGGGAAGACTGTCTCATCAAAGTGACAATCCGCGAATCTAGCGGTAAAGAGATCGCCTGTCAAGGGCTCTAAAAAGCGTATAATGGATGGGGATTCATAACCGACATATATGCCCATCCTTCGTTGAGGACCCATTTTTATACGTTGTGGCGGCGCAATTGGCACAAAAACTACACACCAAATACACGTAAGTGCGAAACATCAGGTTCGTACCCAGTCACCAACTGTAACGCGGAATAAGGTTGGGTGGCAATGGGCCTTAGTCGGACCAACATGGCTGCATGCAAAATTGCATAGCCCCACGCAGATACTGGAAGCTTGGTGCGCATTACCAAGGTCCGTGCGATCATTTGTAATCTTTTAATGAACGCTTCTGCGAGACCATTCTGGGTGTGAACATAGGGAACTGGATGCTCAACATTAATCCCGAGGGACATGCAATAATCATCAAAAGATTTTGATATAAACTCTCCGGCATTATCAAGTCTTATGGACTTGATTGGATAATCCGGGTGGTGAGCCCTTAATTTAATGATCTGGGCAAGGAGTTTAGCAAAAGCAGCATTTCTTGTGGACAATAGTGTAACATGTGACCACCTTGTCGATGCATCAACCAAAACCATGAAATATTTAAATGGTCCGCATGGTGGTTGGATAGGTCCACATATATCCCCTTGTATCCGTTGTAGAAAAAGGTTGGAGTCTTTTTCAGTCTTTGCATATGATGGTCTTATATTTAATTTTCCCAATGAGCAAGCTTGGCATAATGTGTTACTGTACACAAGATCCTTATTGGTAAGGGGATGCCCGTGGGATGAATTTAGGATACGGCGCATCATACTTTGACCTGGGTGTCCCAAACGGTCATGCCAAAGCAAGTAGTTGCTCGAATTGGTTAGCTTCTGGCTGGTTATGTGATTCGCCTCAATTGATCTAATGGTAGCCATGTAGAGACCACTCGAGAGGCATTTTAGCTTCTCCAATGTCCGCTTCCGGCCATACAAATTGGAGGTTATGCAAAGATATTCCACTCCTTTTTCCTCAGTGGTTTCAACGTGATAACCATTGGCTCGAATATCCTTAAAACTCAATAACGTTCTTCTGGAACGTGGAGAGTATAGGGCCTCATTAATGGTAAATTCAGTACCATTGGACAACATAAATTGGGCTTTGCCATGGCCCTCTATCAGGTTGGATTGTCCTGATATAGTTGTCACAGAGGTATGAGTAGGCAATAAGTTTAAAAAAAACTTCCTATCTTGGAGTATGGTGTGCGTAGTAGCACTATCAGCCAGACAACAAATTTCTCCACAAGACATGCCTATTCATATATTTAATTCAATGGATCACATGTATGAAAATAAATAATTTTATTGAATTAAACATCCAAACATAACAAAATTATGCAAAACTAATATTCCAAAGATCACCAAAGATAAACTGAAAAATAGAAAGCATTATTCATAACAATAACATAGATATGGCACAAGTGCCTATTATGTCCATGTCCTCGAGTTTTCAATCCTCGATGTATCCATTAGCTGCTTGGAAATCAGTAATCTCCAAGGTGGTATCCATAGCTGCTTGGAAATCAGTAATCTCCAAGGTGGTATCCATAGGGACTGACTCTTCCACAAGGTTGGCCTCTTGAGTTCCGCGTCTGGCGTGATACTCTCCTATCTCTTCATCTGTTGCACGACAGGTGCGGGACCAATGGTCAGTGCCTCCACATCTATAACATAGATTATGCTGATTTTGAGGGCGACGGGCCGAACCAGGGTTCTCTCTAATTTGAGCCTGTCGGACTTGGGCATTTCGGTTTCCACCACGTGGGCCTTGTCCACGTCCTCCTCGACCCCTTGGGCCATTGCCTGGGTGGTCGCGGTCATATGGGCCATTTCTGGGTCCATTTCTTCGTCCATGCCTTGGACGTTCAGACCTTCTTCCCCTTCCACGGCCCCGGTTCCTCCTTCCACGATTATTTTCGTGATGGGCAATAATATTTGCTTCAGGCAAAGGAATTGCTCTAGTACCGGTGGGCCTTGCTTGATCATTCCTCAAAAGTAGGTTGTTGTTCTTTTCAGCGAGCAACAGGATGGTGATTAATTCAGAGAATCTAGCAAAGTTTCTTTCCCTGTATTATTGCTGCAGGACCATACAGGAAGGAGGGAAGGTGGAGAAAGTTTTCTCCAGTAGGTCAGCTTCTGTGAGCTCTTCTCCACAGAATTTTAGGAGTGACCGAATCCGGCAGATTTCAGAGTTATACTCATTGACAGTCTTGAAATCCTGGAAGCGTATGTTCTGCCAATCGTGTCTTGCTTCCGGCAAGTAGATGGCTCTTTGATGGTTGAATCGCTCTTCTAGAGCGACCCAAAGAGATCGTGGGTCCTCTTCAGCTAAATATTCCACCTTGAGTGCTTCTTCCATATGTTTCCTGATGAAAATCATAGCCCTTGCCTTCATGTCTTCAGGGGTGATGTTGTCAGCAATAATCGTTGATCTCATCTTATTTGCAGTCAGATGAAGCTTGACATCTTGGGTCCACTTGAGATAGTTCCTTCCGGAAACTTCCAAAGCGACAAAGTCAAGCTTGTTGAGATTTGACATTCTCTACAAGGATTTAAAGGACAATAGTTAGTGCTATGGGTAATAACTTCCATAAGCAATCAATAAGAACTTCAGGTTCCATAACATGATACTAAAAATCGGATTAAACATGTATAGTGAATTTGTGAAGGAAACTTCAAGTTCCTTTTATGATACATGTGAACTTCTGGTTCAATATTTATGTATGAATTTTTTGGTTCAATGTTTATGTGTGAACTTCCGGTTCATTAAGTACCTACATTCCTCACATATATATTCTTAATGCAAAGAATTTAAGCGGGTAAAATATTTAAATTTAATATGAGCAGGTAACACCACAAAACATTATCATAATAAATAATGAAGGAAAGATGTATCATTATCACAAAGTCCAAACAAGTATATATAGATATTCGTCACAATATACATGAATTGATAGCTAAATTAAAAGCTATTGATTTTCCTCTTTCTTTCCCTTTTTTTTCAATCATGCCAATTATAATGCAAGAGAAATAAGTGTCTCTCATAGAGGATTAAGTTAAACTAGATGCTTCAACAAAAGTCATAAACTGTGACTGCAGTTCCTACTGAACAACAGTCAAAAAACGAACTGAAACACTAAGCAAAACTACCCAGAAAAATATGAAAATTTACAGAGATGTACTAAACATATAAGGACTCCAGCATACAAAATTTGGTGAATTTTGGAGTTGAATTACTATTTTAAATAAATACTGGAACACAGACATCAGAAGGTAAAATGAAACAGCGAAATTGGTTTTTGTTTGGAAAAACCTACTTGGTTGTAGAGCTTGTAGACTGATGTTGATTGAATGATGAACTACCTCTTCTCTGCAACCCAAGAGTTATTCACCTCTTCTCTTGTCAATCTGCAATCCGAATCCTAGAGCTATTCGTGCTGATAACGTGTTGTAAAATGGAAATGTTTCAGAAAATGGAGAGAGTTTTGCTTCAAAGAACTTGAGAGAGAGAGAGAGAGAGTTTTGATGCAGAGAGGGAGTGTAGTATTTTCTGTTTTCTCTATCATCCATGGATGAGAAATGGATTACATATATAGTGGAAGGCAAGGAACATATAGCCTAAAATCCTCCATAAAACAAGGACCCTTAAAGTCCTCCTTAAAACATGGATCCCCTAAAACTAGGAAAGAGGAAAGCATCTTCTAATATACAATAATTTACATGATATATCCATAATAATTTACAACAGAATAGAATATCACGGACAATAAGAGGCTGTCCCAAGTCCCAACTCAGCAACGGAGTCTATCCACAGGCCAATTGCAATTGCTTAATACCCACACTTATCATGCTTTGGAAATAAAGGATAAAAATGTCTCCACAAGAACAGGAATAAATTAAAGTGTGCAAGGAATATAGTTTAAACAGCAACGGCTAGTTGCCCTATATTTAATTGAAGACACGATAAGATCTATGGTTGACAATAAACAAAGACGCCATAACATTTGGGCCATCTGGTATCTGGTGGAGACAATATGCTCATATTAAATAGCCTCTCTTCCTGTTGTTGACATCTCGGTTTTTCTTCTGGTTGTTTTCAATGGCCTCGATCCCTCGAACAACTGAAGCTCGTCGCTGGAAGTATGACGTGTATTTGAGTTACTGGGATCTTGACACTCGAAGGGGTTTTACATCTCATTTATACGGTGGTCTGCAGAGGAGGGGAATTAAAACATTCATGGGTTATCAAGATCTTCAAGTAGGGGATGAGATTTATCCCACTCTCCTAAAGGTAATCGAAGGATCAAGGTTGGCAATTGTTGTTCTGTCCCAAAATTATGCTTCTTCTGCTTGGTGTTTGGATGAACTTACAAAGATTTGTCAGTTCATGGAGGACGGCCACAGAATTCTTCCAGTTTTTTATGATGTCAAGCCTAGTGATGTAAGAAATCAAAATAGGAGTCTTGAAGATGCTTTCACCAAGCATGAGCGATTCGAATCGGAGAAGGTCAAGCAGTGGAGAGATGCTTTAAGAAAAGTGGCCGACTTCGCTGGGTTGGTTCCAAAATACAGGTAAGCCTCATGAGAGTAGCTATATCAATATATTACCGAGAGTAGATATCTCAATATATCATGAGAGTAGTTATATTTGTGCTTATTAAATGGATCCGGCTCCTCCTCTAAAGTGAGGAGCCTGTGAATTTATTTTCAACTTTATAAAATCTGGACTTTATCTAATCTAATTGACACATCACTCTTTCATTAATTTTTAGTTTTTAGTCCAAACCGCGGTTAACTTTCCATTAATTATAGAAAAAAAAAAAAAGTTTGGGATTTCTCGTTTGCATTGATGTTCAACTCCTTGGTTGTCGATTACCTTATCTTACATGATTCGATGTTGTAATCTTTACATAGAGTTTTCTGTAGTTGAAGCCATCTCATTCGCATCCATCTGATCTACTTAATTATTAACAAATGCAATCAAGGCCAAATGAACTTCAATCTCTCGAGTTGGAAAAGACTACAAGACTTAATTAATTATCACTTCCCAACAAACAACCTTAGCCTACTCTAACCTTCGATGGTTCACGATCTCAAGATATAAGAGAAATAAGAGAGTTCAGATTTATTAGCATCCGTTTAAGCTTAAGATGTTGGACAATATGATCCACTACAAAAAAATCGTTTTTTTGCGACGTTAAGAACCCGTCGTAAAAGAGGCAAAAAGCGTCGTAAAAGGTTATTTGCGACGGACTTGCGACGGGGAAAGAAACGTCGTTAAAAAACGCGTCGCAAATAATCGAGCACTTTTTGCGACATGTCACTCGCGTCGCTATTAATTATTTGCGACGGAATTGCGACGGTTGACTTTGCGTCGGTAAAAATTCCGTCGAATTTACTTTTTTTTTTGCGACACCTTTTTGCTACGCGATAGTCCGTCGCAAAATATATATGCGACATGGTTTTGCCACGCTACGGTGCATCGCAAAAGAAATTTGCGACGCTCTTTTGCTACGCGAAGGTCTGTCGTAAAAGATATTTGCGACTCTTTTTTGCCACGTGAAGGTCTGTCGCAAAAAAGATATTTGCGACGCCATATAAATGTCGTTAAAAATGTAATTTTTTTGCGACATCTTTTTGTGACGAATGTTTTCATGTTGCAATTAGTTTTGGCGATACTTATTACCGACAAATGTAAATGTCGTAAATAGTCTTTGCGACACTGGTTATTATAATTTTCCCGTCGCAAGAAGTCTGTGTCTAATTTTTTACAAATGATTTATAATAAATTCAATTTGAGAATTTTAATTGATTTTTTATAACCAAAATAAACTTTAAGATTCATCGCAGTTGAAATGATACAAAAGAGTAATCTATATAATAATTGTATAACAAATGCCTTGAGTCATACAAACTAAAATGTCGCTGCAAATACAGTAGTAGTCAAAATACTAAACAAAATGATCTAGTTTAGAGTAGCATGCTAATTGTAAAATTTATTAACATCTTGTACTTCCAGCATCAACTCCTAGATATTTCTCCAACCTGGAAAAAAGAGAAGAAAACCCATTGATCAATATACTCAGCCAAATAATAAAATTATTTTTGTTATAATGATGATGAATTCGTTTATTTCCAACCTTATAGTTTATCATGAAAGTCAACAGAGATGAAAGCTATAAGTAAAAATAAATAAATAACAAAAGCTATACCCTAGGTATCTTGAAGAAGATAAACAAAAACAAAAAATAATAAAAACATACTTGTTCACTTGTACTTCCACTTGGGTTTACTTGGATACCAACATGAGCCATCAAAAGATTGAGACGATTCGATACATCATCGTACTTTAATTTCATGTCTCCCAATTGAGATTCATGGCTCAATTTAAGATCATCTAGCTTTGTCTGATAGTTCTTTTCCATTTCCTCGTATTTTCTATCCATTGTAAGATCAAATATGGACATAACACATATCATCATAAAGTAATTGATGATTAGCTTAATATCAATCCTAGTTTAACATGGATACAAACAGTAAATCAATACTAGTAACTTAATGAATAGTGTATCAATTCATTAAGGATAGTAATCCATTGCTTAGTCGACAAGAAAGGCTACAAGTTGTGATACATTAGGAATCTAAGAGTGAAACCTAAACCGACAAGGAATGCTTTAATGGGAAGCTTCTTGAGGTTTAAGTCTCATATATATACAGATGAATTGGTCCCTGATTACTACCACGACTATTGCATATTGTTCTGTCCATTGAGAAGCAAGTTGGTAAGTAACAGAAGACCATATTCAGTGATCGTGTTTAGCAGCTGCATAAGATGGAATCCATGACAGTAATTGCAGAAGGTAAGCCTTAAACCTATTATGATTGTTATGCATATGTTGTGAGCATGTAACTATGGTTTTACAATTGGTATCAGAGCATAGGCTCACAAATATGAAAAATCGTTTTAGGGTTTTGAAAAACAAACATAAAATTTTTTAAGAGTTTTTTGCTTTACGGGTCAAGTAATTGATCAGGTTACTGACCAAGTCACTGGTCATGTAACTGGTCAGGTATCTGACCAAGTAAGTAACTGACCAGGTAACTGACCAAGTAACTGGTCAGGTACCTGATCAAAGGTAAGTTACTTAAGTCGATTGCTGCATCTGGTTAAATATAAAATTCACGCTTCCGCTATGATTTTTTAAGCAGCAAATTGGGGAAAAAGCAAAAACAGGTTTTTCTGTGAAAATTGTTTTCGATTCATAGCATGATAATTAAGTTTTGATTGTGCTCAAGAACCCTAGAAGCATTCCCGGCGTGCGTTAGGTTAGAGTAGATGGTGACCGGATGAAATTTACAATTTCTTGATTGTTCTGTGGATTCTTGGAATCGAATCAATTTTGGTTATGCTTGAATATGCATGTTGAATTGATTGATGATATGGTATTGTATCTGTGATTGTGTAAAATTGTATGAAGAACAGAAATCTCCCAGATTTTGTTTACACGTTAAAGTTGACAGATACAAGAGCTTAATTTTCTTACAAGGATGAATCTGGATAGAATGTAAAGTAAAAGAGCTCATATGTTTTGTGGTTTTCTGTTGGCATAAGTGATTATGATGCACAAAGCATCCTTCATTGATGTTGGCAGAAAACATTGATCAGGTACGTGTAACTGGTCAAGTAACTGACCAAGCAACTGACCAAGTAACTATACCTGATCGAGTAACAAAACTGAAATTGTGTTTTGTGTTTTAAAACTATGCTTCAGTTTTATCTTCCAAAGAAGTGGTTAAGTATGGTTTTAGAATACAAAACAGCAGTATGCATGCTTGATGAAAATAAATACGGATACTTAGAAATTTTTCTTCTGTCTAAAGATGTGGATAAATTTCTTTGGATAACTTGTTTTCATTGAACATGGCATATTGATAAAGAACTCCAGGATATTAAGTTTCTGCTCAAAAGTGATGCTTAATATTGTTTTTGTTATGGACTGACATGAATGCAAGTATGGTGTTTAGGTTTTCTGTATGTTCTTGTTTTGGTTGCTTAAAGCTAAATAAAACACAGAAAACTTAAAATTAATTTTCTTTACAAAATTGAGAACTCACTTGAATTTTGTTTTGCTCCTTAGGTAACTCTTACATGAACTTGAACAGTGTCTTGATGTTAACTGGAACCAACTATAGAGCTTGGCTAGATTCTGTAGAGAACTATATGGGAATGCATGAGAACATAGATTATTGTTTCACTGAGGACAAACCTGAAGAGTTAACTGAAAAGAGCACTAAGAAGGAAACTGATCTTTACAAGAAGTGGTATAGATCCAATAGAATGGCTAAGAACCTCATTCGAACCTCTATGTCTAAAACTGTCAGAGGAAGTATTGAAGAGCCCGAGCTAGCATCAGATTTTCTGGAACACATAGGTGCTAAGTTTAAAGAAAGTGAAAAAGCTGAAGCAGCTAGGTTGACTAAAGAGTTTCATGATTTGAAGTACATGGGTTCAGGGGGAGTTAGAGAGCATATTATGAAGATGATCAATATAAATGGCAGACTTAGGGAACTCTTGATGGGGGTTAGGGATGAGCAGGTAGTGCATTATGCACTACATTCCTTGCCGAACAGTTTTAGTCATCTTAGAACCAGTTACAATTCACAAAAGGGAAACTGGACTTTAGATGAACTTATATCCATCTGTGTGGATGAGGAATCTAGGATCAAGGAAGAAAAGGAACCTGCTACGACCATTAACCTTATTGAGAAGCCTAAAAGGAAAAAGCCCCAGAATAAGCTCAAGCCTATCAAAGCCATAACTAAGAGTTCAACAGCTGCAGTGGCCAAGGAAAACAGGCCATTCAGGTTCAAGTGCTACTTTTGCAAAAGAGTAGGACACATGAAAAAGGACTGCACTGGCTATAAGAACTGGTTAGCCAAAAAGGGTAAGATTTTTTCTAATACAGTTTTTTCCTTAGAAATTAATCTTATAAATGTTGAACCACAGTCTTGGTGGATAGATTCAGGCTCACCTATTCATATTACTAATTCTTTGCAGGGATTCATAAGGAGGAGAATCCCAAAAAGTGATGAAGTGAACCTGTGTGTAGGCAATGGCATGAGAGTGGCAGTCAAGGCTATTGGAACCTTAAAGCTCGATTTAGGATTAGGAAAATTATTAGTTCTGGACAATGTTTTTTATGTACCTTCCATGAGAAGGAATTTGGTTTCAGTTTCTCTTTTAGTAAAATCTGGTTGTAGACTTGTTATGGATAGTAATGGAATTCTTATTTCTAAAAATTCTGTTCAAATTGGTTCTGGTGTTATTATGAATGATTATTTACAGTTAAATTGTTCAATGGCTCAACAAGAAATTTTACTTGTTGAAAATAACACCAACAGTACTAGCACTTTAACAGGTGTTAAAAGAACCAAACTAAATGAAAAGTCTGCATTTTTATGGCATAGAAGACTCGGCCATGTTTCAAAAGAGAGACTGAAAATTTTGGTGAAAAACAACATCCTAAATGAACTTGATTTTTCTGATCTAACAGACTGTGTTGAATGCTTTAAGGGAAAAATAACTAATACTAGAAAGAAGACTGCATATAGAAGCCAAAATTTATTAGAACTCATACACACTGATATATGTGGACCATTTAGGCATCAAACTATCTGTGGGAATGTGTATTTTATCACATTCATTGATGACTTTTCTAGATACAGTTATATTTATCTACTTTCAGAAAAGGCACAAGCATTGAAAGCCTTTAAAATTTTTAAGTCTGAGGTAGAAAACCAACTAGAAAAGAAAATCAAAACAGTGAGATCAGATAGAGGGGGTGAGTTCTATGGCAAGTACACTGAATCCGGCCAACAAAAGGGTCCATTTGCCTTGTTTTTGCAAGACAATGGAATTAAAGCTCAATATACAACACCCTATAACCCACAACAGAATGGTGTTGCAGAGAGAAAGAATAGGACTCTTTTGAACATGGTTAGATGTATGATGTGTACAACAGGTTTGCCTAAATTTCTGTGGGGTGAGGCTTTAAAAACTGCAAATTATATTTGCAACAGAACACCTAGTAAAGCTATAGAAAAGACTGCTTTTGAGCTTTGGTGTGGCAGAAAACCTAGTCTTCATCACTGCCATGTTTGGGGATGTCATGCAGAAGCTAGGATTTATAATCCAAGCTTGAATAAACTTGATCCTAAGACAATTAGTTGCTATTTTATAGGTTATCCAGATAAATCTAAAGGCTATAAATTATATTCTGCTTATCATTCACCTAGAATTTTTGAAACACATCAAGTAAAGTTTCTAAGTGAAAAAGTTCACAATACAAACCTTGAGGATTTATCCTCAGATTTTGAGGAAATTGTGTCGGATGAGAATATAAGCGTAGCATTGCCTTTAGAACAAGAAGTAACTGATCAAGTCACTGGTCGAGTAACTGACCAAGTAACTGATCACGTACCTATAACTAGTCAAGCAACTGACCATGTCACTGACCGAGTAACTGTCACTGGACAAGTCACTGACCATGTAACTGGTCAAGTATCTGACCAAGTCACTGGTCGAGTACCTGTAACTAGTCATGTCACTGACCAAGTAACTGGTCAAGTACCTGTCACTGGTCATGTCACTGACCAAGTAACTGACCAAGTAACTGTCACTGGTCAGGTAACTGACCACGTAACTGACAACCCTCAGCCTAGAAGATCACAGAGAGTAAGAAAACCAACTTATGGGGGGGAAGATAGTGACTACATTGTTTATCTGCAAGAAGCAGAAATTGAAATAGATTGTGCAGAGGACAATGATCCAACTACATTTAACCAGGCCATTGAAAGTAGTGAATCTCATCAATGGCAGCTAGCAATGGAAGCAGAAATTAATTCCATGAGTCAAAATGCAGTTTGGGAATTAGTTGAACCTGACCCAAATCAGAAACCTATAGGTTGTAAATGGGTTTTCAAAACCAAAAGAGATGCAAATGGCAATGTAGAGAGACATAAAGCAAGATTAGTTGCCAAGGGTTTTACACAAAAGGAGGGCATTGATTTTACTGAGACCTTTTCTCCAGTTTCTACAAAAGACTCGTTTAGGATAATCATGGCTTTAGTTGCTTATTTTGATATGGAGCTACACCAAATGGATGTTAAGACAGCTTTTTTGAATGGTGAACTAGATGAAGTGATTTATATGAAGCAGCCAGAAGGTTTTGTGCAAGCTGGAAGTGAAAACTTAGTATGCAGGTTAAGAAAATCAATTTATGGCCTTAAACAAGCTTCTAGACAGTGGTACAAGAAATTTGATTCTGTGATTTCTACTTTTGGATTTACAGAGAATCTTGTTGATGAGTGTGTTTACTTGAAGACAGTTGGGAACAATTTTATTTTCCTAGTACTTTATGTCGATGATATACTTTTGGCTAGCAGTAACATTAAACTGCTTAAAGACACCAAAAGCTTTCTGTCAAAGAATTTTGACATGAAAGACTTAGGAGAAGCATCCTATGTACTAGGCATTGAGATTAAAAGAGATAGAGCACATAGACTACTTGGTTTGTCTCAACAGAATTATATTACCAAAGTTTTGAAGAGATTTGGTATGGAGAAGTGTGCAGCAGGAGAAGTTCCCATGTCCAAAGGTGATAAGTTAACCAAGAAGCAGAGTCCTAATAGTGATGTTGAGAAAGAAATTATGGAGTCAAAGCCTTATGCTAGACTTGTAGGAAGTCTCATGTATGCACAAGTCTGCACTAGGCCAGACTTGGCTTTTGCAGTAGGGATTTTATCGAGATTCCAATCTAATCCAGGCCATGAACATTGGGTAGCTGGGAAGAAAGTGTTGAGGTACTTGCAGAAAACAAAGAATCACATGCTAGTTTATAGGCAAGTGGAGGATCTGAAACTCGTTGGATTTTCAGATTCTGATTTCGCAGGGAACTATCCAGACTCCAATAAGTCAACTTGTGGATATGTGTACATGCTAGCAGGAGGTGCAGTTGCTTGGAAAACCATGAAGCAAACACTAGTTTCAACCTCCACCATGCAAGCTGAATTTATTGCAGTATATGAAACTGTGTGTGAAGGACTTTGGATCAGGAATTTCTTGATGCAGACCAAAGTGTTAAGTCACATTGTGGCAGACACACTTGTGATTTATTGTGATAATGAAGCAGCTGTTTTCTTCAGTAAGAACAGTAAAAGGTCAAATAATTCTAAACACATTGATTTAAAGTATTACAGTGTTAGAGAAAGGGTTAAGCATGGTGAGATAGCTGTTTTGAGCATTGACACGAATTCGCAGCTAGCAGACCCCTTCACCAAGGCCTTGTCAGTAGCAGCATTCCAGAAACATATAGCCAGCATTGGAGTTTTAGCTAATCTAGATGCTTAGGTTCAGTATAGAGTTAATCCAGTTGGAGCAATTTAAATTTCTAAGGTTTTTGAGTTCTTGTATTTTTTAGTTGTGATCTTTTGACTTTGTTTATCACAACTTATTTGTAATGACAGATTTTATTATTAATAAATTTTGAGGTATTTTCAGATTCTGGTTATTGCTGCAGTTTTTGTTGAATGTTCTGAAAATTATCGATTTTGTGTTTAAAGTTATACTTGCTATCAGATGGCTTAAATCATGTGAAGCATGATGTTAAGGTTCAAGCAATATTTTTAAGCCATCAGTGTTCAGTGAATTTGCTTGAGTTTCTGGTTTTAGAAACATAAAGTAGGACCTAATATATGTTTACTTGTTGATACACATTAACATATATTGTATCACTTCTGGTTGAACATATGTGGATTGCAGAAGCTTGTGTTAGTGGTTTTGAAACTCTGCATTTTTGTTAAAATGTATACTGTTTCTTGCTCTGCATAAGTAACTGTGATCTGACCATGTTGGAATGGATTTTCGATTTGAGTTTGTTATCTGGCGCGCACTTCAGTAAGTTAAGTAGGTTTTGATGTTCTCTGGTGCAAATCATCGAGCATGATATGTGTGAGTCCAAGGGGGAGATTGTAAGATCAAATATGGACATAACACATATCATCATAAAGTAATTGATGATTAGCTTAATATCAATCCTAGTTTAACATGGATACAAACAGTAAATCAATACTAGTAACTTAATGAATAGTGTATCAATTCATTAAGGATAGTAATCCATTGCTTAGTCGACAAGAAAGGCTACAAGTTGTGATACATTAGGAATCTAAGAGTGAAACCTAAACCGACAAGGAATGCTTTAATGGGAAGCTTCTTGAGGTTTAAGTCTCATATATATACAGATGAATTGGTCCCTGATTACTACCACGACTATTGCATATTGTTCTGTCCATTGAGAAGCAAGTTGGTAAGTAACAGAAGACCATATTCAGTGATCGTGTTTAGCAGCTGCATAAGATGGAATCCATGACAGTAATTGCAGAAGGTAAGCCTTAAACCTATTATGATTGTTATGCATATGTTGTGAGCATGTAACTATGGTTTTACATCCATTTCCTCAATTGTCCTTTTCTCATTAGTCTCATAAGCTTTGGAATTACCAAACACTTGAGATGGAGTCACACCTGTTCCATACATGCGAACACGTCCATGTGCATCTTCTCCCATCACTTTAGTGAATACCTCTTCACGAAAAGTATTATCTTGTTCATCTTCTGGCCTCTCCTCCAAATATTCATTGAATTGACTCTACAAAATATAATTTCATTAAAAAATATAATCACTAAGACCAAAGTTTAATTATAAACATCAGGAAACATAACCAACATAACAAACAAGCCAAAATCCTTCACACAAAAAATGCCGATAATAACTGTTATTCTACCCATCATACCAAGTAGCTTAAAACCAAAGAATTAGAGAACAGAAACCAAAAAAAAAAAAAAGTTTGATAAAGAATTGAAGGTGGTCAAGGACTAAACCAATTAAACAACATACAATTAAAACACAGTGCATAGACGTCTAATATCATACATTATATAAATACAATTATGCAAATTAAATATATTTTTCTTACAATAACAGCAGTAGCCTCCTCATCATGAATTTCAATTGGTTGACCATCATCATCCTTTGTTTTCATTGCTCTTGTTTTGACAAACATGCTGACACGATCTGTTTTCTCTCCATTCTCCATCATCTATAGCCAATAAAAAAGGAAGCAACAACATTTCTTAGTCTGATAATAGAAAATGTGATGATAAACATATTCTCATATACATTACCATATACAAAAGAAATTAGACATATTCAAGTATTCTTAATTATGGCATTGATTCTATATATATGGTACTTTTATTGGGATACTAGACATACCTCTTTTCGTAGTCTAGCAAAAGATTTTCGACCGGTCCTATGAGGGACACCTCCTCCTTGTGCACGGCTAGATTTATTTGTCTCACACATTTCCTACAAAAATACTCATACACCAATACTTAACTCTTTTGTATTGTTTGATCTAAAGTAAATAATTTCAGTTAATCAATTTACCTTTATTTGCGGAAGACCCCAATACTTTACTAATATCTTCCATTGCTCTCCAACAACCTGACTAGGAATGAATGTTAATCGCTGCTCATCCGTTTCATATTTATCATACCATTGTGTCTTGACTCGGCACTTCCAGTCCCTCCATCTACTACCAACAACCTTTAAGCAATGTTGTTTATACTCATCCGGAACATCCGTATTATCCTAACAAAAAATTTATGTATTAATCAAGAATCAAAACAAAATATAAAGATTAGTTTAAAACAGGTAGTAGAAATTTCTTTGTACCTTGACATCTTTCCAAATGGCATCCAAAATATCGTCTGGCATGGCATTCCATGAAGTATATGTTAGAGGAACCTTCTCTCCATCTCGCGCCAAAATTCCAAGTTGTGAACTAAATCCCTTCCCATTTTCACTAATAGGCATCCAGTTAGCATCAAACTCAATATGAATTAGTTTTCCAGTTCCCCACTCAGGCATACCACAAGCAGCACCTCTACCTTTCTTAGCTCTTTGAGTAATTTGACCTGATCCATAGTTATAGTAAACAAAAGACACTTTACTAGTTATACCTACGCCACATAATCAAAATCTATTTGAGCTATCTACTGTATGTTCAAACCCTCTCCTAGTTTCCTTAAGTAATTAATCAACTATTCTGTTCTTTTGTTGGAAAATGGCAGAAAGAACTAGCAGGCGCGCACACTACATCAATTAAGCTTCAAGCTATGTTACAAGTTGATACAAGTTTGGTGTGACATATTTTCTAGCTAATTCTAATGTAAAGAAAAAGAAAAACACATCAAAAATAAAACTTTTTAAAGTTGAACCAACCTGAATCATGTAATTGAGTTGTAACAGGCTCCTCCTGACTAGTTTCAGACACATGATGCTGCGATGTCTCTGATTGAGTAGCTGTAGGTGTCTCCAATTGAACTTCTTGGAAGTAATTGCTGCATCAATATATGGTTATCATGACTCTTGAGACCCGAGATAGTACGTTCTTTTAAGCGAACACGTCGAGATATGTTTGACGCATAGCCATCTGAAAGTTTTACTCTCTTTAAAACTTGTAGAAAGATATCCTTATTGTCCCTATTCATGGAAAAACATGCAGGACATAAATATGCTTTATTAGAACCCCGTTTTGTATGTGAAGCCTAAGTCAGCAGTCAGCTTTTGAGCCTCATAAAAAGAATCTGGTAAGCTTACTCCATCAGGGTAAGAAGATTTTAAAAGCTCCAGCAATAAATCGAGAGACTTGTTTGTCCATCCACAAAGAACTTTCAAGTGTAATAGTCGAACAATGAATGACAGTTTTGTAAACTTTTCACAACCGGGATATAAGGGACATTCTGCATCTTTGAGCAATTTAATAAATTTCGCAGATTCCTCATTTGGTCCCTCAACATTTTCACTTTCTACCGGAAAATCATCACCTAGACCAGGATTTGCAGTGGGAATCCCAATCGCCTCATTAATCATGCCAAACATATCATCAATGAGGACCGAATCAGAGTTAACCCCACTACCTTGGCATGCAGCCGCAGGTCTGGAAGGTTCACCATGTTTATCCCATATTCTATATGTTTCCCAAAATCCGTCTACCAGTATATCCTCTCTTGCTTCCTCCCTAGACTTAAAATAGCGATTGCGACATAGCTTACAAGGACACTTTATCCTTGTTGGATCAACGCTGTTGGCGAATGCAAACTCCAAAAAACTATCAACTCCATCTTCATATTTATGCCAGTCCGTTTCTCGTATATCAATCCAACTCTTATCCATGTTTATTCTCCTACTTGTTATCCAAAAAAAAAATATATATATATATATATTAAGTGTATGTATAAATATATATATATATATGTAGATTTAAAAAACTATCTATCAAACTGGGCATATAAGTTAATTTTATCTCTTGTAATCAATAAGGCCGACTAATACTCATTAATAATTTATGTAACATGCTTTATACACACACACACACATAGAGATATAGGCATTGTAATTTACTGCACACAACCCTAAGAAAATTCTTACTGTAGGAACTAAATTCAGTAAATTATGTTTACATTGCATTGTTAGGAGTACAAAAACTTCAATTTTGTGCAGAGATTTTTTTTAACATATTTATTAATCATTTAACCATAGAAAAACAGAGCAGACCAAACAAAAGCATGGAAAAACAGAGAATTTCGTACATGAAATAGAAAAGATACTTACGATTTTCTCCCAAGAGAATGCTACACCTTCCTTGTTAGTCTTGCAAATGTTCCAATTAAGTACAATACGTATCCTAGACATGTAATTATATTAGTATATGCAAAGTAAAATACACAAACAATTACAATGTGTAGCATGAAAATAAAATGCAGCAAAATGTAGAAACAACAAGCATATGCAACAACTAAACTACTGACTTTTTTTTTTTTCCAAGAATTGCTCTGTGGTTCAATTTTAATGTTATTGTCAATGGACTTTAGATCCCATTTCAGTTTATTATAAGCAAGCAATGGTCAAGTTCCTGATAACCTGTTCCTAAACTAAACTACTGACTTATTTGGAAGTGTTATATGGTAGTACTCAAGCTTTGCTTGATTAAGAATAAGGAAGCATCTAAGCCAAACAAGACAAAGAACAATTTGAAAGAAATGGAAAAAAAGAAAAGAAAAAGAGATCAGATAAAGAAGGTCTATGTTATGTTTATATACATGTATATTTTTTGACCACCAAAGCAGAGCAGCATATCAAATTAAAAAACAACAAACAATGTTGTCATATCATTAGAAAAAAAAAAAGGAACTATAGGCACCTCTTCAATATTAAGAATACCTATCCAAGACCAATCCCAGGAATAATTAGCGATGATAATAGTGCATCAAAGTTGTAACTTTTCTTCTTCACCTAAAAGACCAAAACAAAAAAAAAGAGCTAGATGAATACAACTGTGAGATACCAGATGATGACCATTATATAAGAAAACTAGCTTCAATTGTTCTTCATATATACAACATAGATCAGGTAGATTAATGCAACAACTTATCAATGGTTATTAACAAAACAACTATACAAGAAGACAGAACATAGCAAAAACAAAAGAAAACAAAAACTAAAAAAAAAAAAACAAAAAAAGAAGAAAAGGAGAAACATAACTACTAGCAAAAACATGTCAAGTCTCTACCCTCTTAAGTCTTTAGATACATAGCAGCATAAGGTGAAGAATGCTGCAGCAGCAAAAAAAGAGAAAACCAAAATAGCAGCGAAAGATGAAAAAAGCAGCAGTAGCACTCAAATAATTGATCAGGCCACCCAAATACAAAAGCAACCCAGCAAAGAATAGCTTGGCAGCAAACCAAAGAGGAAAGAACAGCCAGAAAAAGATAAAAATGACATGACATAAACACAGCCACTTAACACGAATATGAATTTCCCTATAGTTGGTTATGTTGCTTTGGTACCAAAGGAATATAGTGCATGAGTGATTGATGTCAGAGGGCATGAAGGCTTTCCCATAACACAAGCATATCTATGGTAGTTCTGCCATCTTTTTTTTTTTTCCTACAGAACTTTTAGTTATCAAAACAAAATCTTTAAGGATGCAAAGAGAGAATGAGCGAAGAAAAGCAAATCGCTGTCGGAGATCAACGGAAACAAGATGCAAGTTCACTGTCAAGATGGACCCAGAAACTTACAAGTATATGTGTAAATCTGAAATCATAACATATGAGGAAAAATCAATGACTCTGCAACTTGCAATGTACTAAAATTGAGGCAGTACGTTCAATGATCATTAAGTGTTGGATGCATCCAGAAACTTAAGACTAACTTTCTCGCATTCAATTTCAGAAGCACAAAATGGGTTCACACATACCAAGTCACTACAAATTGCAATTGGGAATTTACAGCAAACACAAAATTGAATGTCTTCAACAAAGATGAATCACAACCTTCCCCTTTCATAGACGACTCACTAACTAAACCCTCATCAATTCACACTAGAGGAATCACAAAAAGAATACTCACCTAGTTCATAGAAAACAAAAAAAGCGATATATTGAATGACATTACCTGACTGAGACGAACAGAAATCACCAATTTAGGGCAGTGATAGAGAGACCTGAAAGAAAAAGGGGGAAATTAGGGTATAACGAGCAATAATCCTACAATCAATTTAAACCTTCATAAACGCAATAACAAACCTTGCTTGATTCTGTAGTCGTGATAGAAACTGAGGCCGGATTGCTAAGAACCAGCTTTGAACGAGAGAGCGAGAGAAAGAGAGAGTCTTGCCGTCTAGCTAGAGGAGACGGGTTAGGAACTGATTTAGAGAGTCTTGCACGCCGTCTAGCTATAGGAGACGGGATGGGAACTGATTTAGATCGATGTTCAGTTTTTTTTTTGTTTTTTTTTATTGCTGATACGACGTGTTTTGAGTTCCGTCGCAAAACCTCCTTATTTTCTACCTATTTACGACAGTGTGCCCGACGGCATTTAATGGGGGACGCAAATATATTGGCGCCAACTTTGGGCGCTTAATTCCGCCTAAAATTAAAGACTTTTGCGAGGGCCGCGTCTCGCGTCGCAAATAAGCCTTTTTCTTGTAGTGATCGATAACTATACAAGTGCAGATCTCATTTATAATTAGATTGGTTATCCGAGTAAAACACTGATACTCGCAAAGACCAAAGAACTGCTCTGGATCCAATTTGCAGGTCTATTTTTACGTACAGCAGCAACGGTTCTAGGTTAGCATTAAGTAGGTTGAACTCTGGATCCAATTTACAACTTGCAGTAAATTTTGACCTTAAAAGCAAGCAATGTCATAGATGCTATTGGTGAAAGGCTATATTGAAGACGCAAATGTTTATAGTTCTATTCAACCAAGCTCGAAAATTTTGATTTTGGCTTTCGATTGTTTAGAACTTCAATTTTTGGGCAGTTAGATGTGGTAATCGGCAACCAAGGGGTTGAAAGTCTGTGTAACCAATGATAAAATATCGGAAGTCATGAAAATATCGATAGTTAAAAAAAAAAAGATATTTCGATAGAAATATTGAGAAAATATCGAATATCGATGCAAAATTTTGCCAAAATTTTACATAAAAATTGTATAATCAACTAAAATAAGACTCAAAATAAAATATTGGAAAGATGTGAGAATTAATATCGGTGCTTGTGAAAAACGGATCGAGGATATTGAGGATATTTTAGTCCTTGTGTGTAACCAAGTATGAGAAATCTCAAACTGTTTTAGGAAATCAGAAATTGGGAGAGAATAAGCTGTATCTTTCATTGATAATAGGAGCCTCTTTATATAAAGGATTACAAGTATAGAATCTGAGTAACTATGGATCCAATCCATATACATTCACAAACCACTTCGTGAAGAGCAATAATATTTGCATGGTTCGAAGAAGTAGTGACTAGGGTATGTTCTATAGATCTCCAAGATATCGTGGTCTTACCCATGGTGAATTATCAATTTATTACTTCTAGCTCGTAATAGCATAAATATTTATAATTATGGCTTGTATGAAACAGGAAAAAGAACCTTGCATCTTGATTGGCAGACACGTTTTGATATAACCAATTTGGGAATGAACTTTGTGTGGGTCAGAGAGGTACGTACCCAATATCAGCAAAACCTTCCAAAACACTAATGTTGTTTTGGGATGGGGATAGAGAACGCAGGCCAGTGTTGGCGGCATTCCTGGTGTGTGATGAGTCTGAATCCATCATCTTTCTGTAGGGATAGAACAAGCCCATATCAATCGTATATCTCAAGTATCGAAAGATATCTTTTACACCAATCTAATGACGTCGCGTTGGCGCAGAGCTATATCTAACTAACAAGTTCGCAACGAATGAGATGTTTGATCTTGTGCATTGAGCTAAGTACAATAATGATCGAGCCTATTGTACTTAAGTAGGGCACTTCTGCTTCTAGCACATCTTCGTCATCATCCTTTGGACTAAGAGGACCCTTTTTAGGATCAAAACTATAGATGACCATGGGTGTGCTTGAAGGCTTGACCTTGTCAAAATGCTTAAGTATTTATCAACACGATGCTCAAGTTCCAAACCAAGACATAATCGTGTTCTTCCAAGACCCTTCATCTCAAACTCAGATTTCAAGAGTTCAGCAATTTCCCTTAACTCTGTAAGGGTTTCTAATGAAGATCATGTCACCAGCATAAACCGTGACAGAATTCGAAACTTGTCATGGAAATGAGTGGGAATATCCCTTTCCAATCAAGTAGTCACTTTAGTGAGCGTTTCAACCTCATTGCAAACGCGCTCCGTGGTATAAAGCCACTTGACTTAGGTAAATGAAGTCCACCAAGAAACTTCATATATATATTCCGTATCTAGATCCCCATAGAGATACGTAGTGATCACATTCGTAAGCTGCATGTTCAGTTATTCGGAAACTACCAAACTGACAAGGTAGTGGAGTGCAATGACATCTATTACGGGAGAATATGCCTCCTCGTAATCGATTCCAAGGCTTCTTGTGAGAAGCCTTGGGCCTAAAGGCAAGATTACCATATCTTTTTCTCATCATGCTTTCTAATGAAGACCCATTAGTCAATAGGTTTTATGTTAAAATGTGTTGGCATCACTGGCCCTAAAAATCTTTCTCTTCGTTACAGAATCCAACTTAACTTGGATCGCATTTTTCCATTTAGACCAATTCTATATTGATATTCATTCATCAACAGAGCGTGGTTCGATATCATCGGACTCAACAAACTCATGTTGTATGAAATGTGCAAATACATCGTCAATCATGATGAAGTTTCTATCCCACGTCTCATGTACACTAGTGTAATTTTTGTAGAGCTCTATTTTCTCAAGAATAGGTTTTGATGTTTAGGTGTCTCCCAACGATAATCTTAAGCCGGAACATTATCATGAGATGGATTTTGAGTATCGATGATCAAAGGATTGAGTGGTGCCAAAGTATCCTTCGAACCCACAGGCCTCCCACGCATCCTAGCTGAGGCCATGACCTGTGAAGCCAGAGTGTCACTCTCTATGGCGTTGGTGTCATGCCTACCTCTGTGTAGGGTGGCACTACGTCCTTTCATAGGTAAGGACGTCCATCCTTGTAGGCATGTTTGCAGCAGATATATTTGATCTCGACACTTTAGGGGGGGGGGTTCGAGATGAGATGTTGCAATCACAAATCCAACGTATTTGCCCATTCGTCTGTGAAGACCCATCCAGTGCGCTATAGAGTCGCAAGAGGCACATAAATGGCACACTCAAATATGCGTAAGTACCAGATACTTGTACCCAGTCACTAGCTATAAAGCAGAGATAGATTGAGTGGCGGCGGGTCATAGACGAATTGTCATAGCTGCATACGATATTGCATCACCCCAAGCGGATATAGGGAGATTGGTGCGTATTACCAATGTCCGAGCTACCATCATAGTCATTTCCGCGAGACCATTTGGGTGTGTACATGGGAATATGAGGTCCAACATCAGTCCCAGTGATATGCAATAATCATCGAAAGTCTTCGATGTAAACTCTCTGTCATTGTCAAGTCCAATTGATTGAATGGGATGATCCAGGGAGTGAGTCTGTCGCCATATGATATGTGCTAGGAGTGTAGTATAAGCAGCATTATAAATGGACAATGGTACAACATGTGACCAGCGTGTTTGCGTGTCAACCAATATCATGAAATATTTAAATGTTCGCAAGTTGGTTGAATGGATCCACAGAATCTCCCTGGATTTTATGTAAGAACAAAATTAGTATTTTCATATCCTTTGCGTAGGAAGGTCTTAGTCTTAATTTCCCTAAGGAACGGGCTTTGTAGAACGAGCGAGGGACCTTAGAAGTAACCAATGAGGATTTTGGTTGGACTAGAGCGTCTGAAACGTTATTGGAAGCAAAGTTGGTGATTGCAGCGTCACCTGGGGCGCCATCACCATGATGGACGTCATCCATGGTGTCATGGATACGGACTGCGCCAGCCCTAGGCTGGTGGTGGACGACGGCGGCACCAAAGGCAGCGGCGGCGATCACACTTAGTCCAGGAATCAACCTTTGATTCGTGCTTCAGTACACTCGAAAGAATGGATGTCCGTGTGAAGTATTTCGTAAACGGATCATCATATCATGACTAGGATGACCTATCTTTTCATGACAAAGTCAATATCTGTCTAAATCCAAGAGATCTTCTCTGATAACTTTATCGGATTTAATAGCTCGAATAGTGACATAAAATCCACTCGAGAGACCCATAAGTTTCCCTAAGATGTGCCTTTATTCGCAATCATTAGAGGTAGTGCAAATGAACTCTTTTCCGCTCTCTATATGCATTTCCGCATGGAATCCGTTGATCGAATAGCTCAATAGGGTTTGATTTTCCCTAGGAGCGTAGAAAGTTTTTGTGACAGTAATCAAGGTGCTATTTGGCAAGACGAATTTGGGCAATTCCATGTCCTTGAACTAATCCTGATGGCCCAGCCATCGTAGTCACAAAGTAATATGCTCAGAATTAAAATGGAGTCATAATGAACAGATCTCGAAATTTTGTTCATAAGCCAATGGAGTACATCATTGTTTCTTGACCATTAAGAGAATCTAATCCAAATACTAGCTAATGCAAAAAAATGGTAGTCATTTGACTTCTTTCGGTAACTCCAAAATAAATATGACTAGGTGAGTAGAGAGATGTCGGTGGAGCAAAACTCGCTTAAGTACTACTTATCTCAAAACATTCCTAGACATCATACTAACTTTGGATGAGCCTAGTTGAAGAAAAACTAAACCATTGGCATTTAGTACAAAATATATGGCAACTGCTTATTACATCTCATGGAAAAATAAAGACCTAAAGACCTAAACAAAATTGGTGATGGATTGATCCTAGCCAGATTTGAAGTCTTCAACCCTTAACTCAATATCATCTTCTTGATCTTCTTATTCCACATAGTGAGCTTCTCTTGCTTCACAATATGCTTTGCAGGCGGTGGCAATACTCTCACAAGCTCTACAAATGTGTGCCTAATGACCGGATGCTCCACATCGAGAACATACATCACTGTACTCAGACTCCTTTGATTGAGGCGCTTTGAAAGTGTCATAAGGATGGCTCTTAGTGTTGGTGGCTCCACCAACATGGCCAGAGGTGTTGCCTCCCTATCTCTTTCCACGTTGACCTTTTCGGTTCCGTGTCTGCCTATTTTGGCAGTTACCTTCATTCTTAGAGCGAGAATATAGACCAGAACATCCAGAATTGTCCCTAGATTTAGGGTTTCGCTCTTAGGGCCTCCCTTAGGGGCGTGACTATAATTGGACTCCTGAATATGCTCTGTTCCTATGGGTTTCGAATTATAGTTCTTCACAAGGATGTTATCATGCTTTTTAGTGACATTCATGGCTCCAATTAGCTCATGAAACCTTGTGATCTGTGATGCAGTAACATCGATTCGATAGTTCTTAGCAACCATAAAAGTAGAGACGGGGAATGTAGAGAGAGTCCTCTCAATCAACCTCGCATCTGTGATATCTTTTCCACATAATGTGAAATGCTTCCGAGTTGTAGTCAAGAACAAACTTAAAATCACAGAAGCGGAGAATGTACCATCTCACTTCTAAGTCAAGAAGCAGGGAGTCACGAATGTTGCCAAAGCGCTATTTGAGTGAGACCCACAGCCTTCTGGGGTCTTCTTTATTTAGATACTCATATTGGAGCGAATCATCCATATGGCGAGTCATTAGGATGACGGCTTTCGCCTTTTTTGCCTTCAATGTTGCTCTATTTGCTTCCAAAGCTTGAGCTTGCTCAACGGTTAGCACATCCTGGCTAGGCTCAAGAATCCTTTCCAGGATTCCTTGGGCCTTGAGATGCTGGCCAATATCATGAACCCACTTGTGATATCTAGAGCCAGTTGTTCCCAATAGAGCAAAGTCCAGTTTGTTTAGGTTACTCATCCTGAAAGAGAACAAGAAAAAATGGTTAGTTTTGGAGCAAAAAGGGCCATGAAAACAACTAAAAATTTATGAGCATAGTTGCTCCCAAGAATTGAGAATTTCTGAGCGTAATCGCTCCCAAAAAATTAGGAATTTCTTAGCATAGTTGCTCCCAAGAAATTTGATTCCAAGAGGTATTAGATTAGATCGAAACAATGATGTGTGTGGTCGATCGTATCTTCTTAACAAACTCTAGTTTAGAGGTCTTAACAAGCTCCAAGCTTGGAGATAGCACGAACCCCCATAGTTCGGCTTAGGTTTCCCCATGAAAGAAGAAAGGGAGGTACGTAGAAGAAGGGAGGTTGCAAGTCCCCGAGAAAAGAAAAGAAATTAAAAATACTGAAAGCAGGAACATTTAATAAAAAAATACCTGAAAATAGATCGCTGGAAAAGTTGCCAGAAAAGTCATCGGAAAATGGTTGGTGGTGGCCGGAGGTTGGCTGGAGGCTTGCTGGCAGTGAGGTTAACGCTGCTGTGTGAGTGCATGTGCGCTGGTGAGGCTATCTGCTGGTGCTGGCGAGGCTAACGCTGTGGGTGCGGGGGCTGCTGTCGAGGCGAGACTAATCTGCACTAGGGGGGTCGGCGAAGGCAAGCGGGGCTGGCGAGGCTAACAGCAGGCACATGGGTGCGCGAAGACAGGGCAGGCGAGGCTAGAGAAGAGAGGCTAGCCGGCAGGGCAGAGGGGGCGCGCGGAGGCAGGCGAGGCTAGTGTAAAGAGGCTAACCAAGCGAGGCTAACCCGAGTGGTTCAGGTTTTCCGACGGCCGGTTCGGGGCTTTTCCGGCCGATTCTGGGGGATCCGCCAGAGGTTCTGTACTCCTGGGATCGAGGACTTTGAGGTGTGCGGCGGAGGTAGCTTGGGTTTAAAGGCTACGATTTTAGGGTTTCAGGGTTAGAGCTTCGTGCTGATAACGTGTTTTAAGAAATCAGAAATTGGGAGAGAATAAGATGTGTCTTTCATTGATAATAGGAGCCTCTTTATATAGACGATTACAAGCATGAAATCTGAGTCTTATAAGGAAACTAAATCGTACAATGGTTAGGATATCGAATATCTTTCGAGAATATCTGTAAGACTAACTCTATTACAACTTGGACAAGTAACTAGGGTTTGAGCTAGACACACAATTCATATATAAACACAAACCCTTTTTTTTTTCCCTATAATTAACAGAAAGTTAACCGGATGGAAGAGTGATGTGTCAATTTTCATGACCACTAGATTATATAGAGATTCTAGATTTTAAGAAATTAAACTAAAATAACAAACTACTCACTTTAGAAGAGCCGGACCCCTTATTTTAGTAATATAGCTGACCATTATTTGACCCTTAATTCATCCTTGTAGGACTGAGCGAGATCTTGTCGAAGCTACTGTGGAATTTGTGTACAGTAAACTACAACACGTTGTGGAAATCAACACTGGAGATTTTGAAGCAACAAGGCAAGCCACTACTGAAATTGAACCTGCAATCTGTCGACAAACTGCTGCATCTCTTCCTTCATCAACTGAATCATCATCAACAGCTGGTCAGTGGAAGTATGACGTGTATTTGAGTTTCTTGGGTGCAGATACTCGAAACAGTTTTACAGATCATTTATACTATGGGCTGCAACATAGTGGACTCTCAATGAATCAACATCTTGAACGAGAGCAGCCCATTTCTCCCTCTCTCGTGGAGGCAATTGAAGAATCAAGGTTTGCAATCGTTGTTATGTCGAAAAGCTATGTTCATTATACTTGGTGTTTGGAGGAACTTACAAAGATCTGTGAGTGCATGAAAAACCAAAACAGAATTCTTCCAATTTTTTATAATGTGGCAAACGTTGATGTACGGTACTGCAAGACGAGTTTCGAAAAAGCTTTCCAAGAGCATGAAAGCTCTGGGCGACACACATCAGACAAGATAAAGGGCTGGAAAGATGCTTCAAACCATGTAGTCAGTCTCTGCGGGTGGCAGACAAAGAATTATAAGCAAGTATCATGATGAGATTATCTATTTCAATATCTAAAAGTTATGCGCATAGCTTTTGTATTTATTTGACCCTTGTTTCTTCCTTACTTGTAGGACTGATAGAGAACTTGTGGAGACAATTGTGGATTTTGTGTGCCGTCAAGTAAAACCTAGTGAAATTGGGTTTACAATCTCTACTAATTGGAAAAAGGGTCATCTTCTCGGCAGCGGCTCCTTCGGGTCTGTGTATGAAGGAATTTCTGAGTAAGTGCTGCTCAAAACTCATTTTAGCAGCTTAATTGTGAATGCTCAATCTTGTAGATGTCTTAAAATTCATTATCTTGCATTGCTTGAGGTCGGACTTGTTCAATTGTATATTGATCTCGTTTCTCTAGTTCACAGTTATCTCTACATTTAGAATTAGGTGGATTGAATGGTAAACCCATGCCTGTGAAGGGCCGTAACTTTAATACGTGATGCGATATAACCAGTATTTTAGGGTGAATTGTTTCAAAATTCAATTGGACTTGGTGATATAGTGATGAAAAGACCAGCTCTGCTCAGTGTGAAGAGGAAGTTTAAACCTTCCATGCTCGAGCTAGGCTCGTTATGAGACTATTGAACCATTGTACGTGGTATCTCTTATCTTTTAATAGGGGAGTGAGGACGCCTATCCACTTGTTCCTTTTATTTTTGCAACTTCTGCAGTATCATTACTTCCATGGATAAACTCCTTGTTCCCTTATGGCCTTATGAAAAATTTATAACTGTATTAAAGTGAACTTTTCTTTGTTTCCAATGCACTTAGATATTGACAAATTTTCTCATATAATGTTTATTAAAACAGTGGTTCCACGTTTTCATATTTTCTTTAGCTCTGATATTTTCAGGATCTTTGTTGATATGATCTTGCTCTCTTTCAGTGGCGGATGCTTCATTGCTGTCAAGGAAGTTTCCTTGCTTGATCAAGGAAAAGTTTCTCAACTTGAACAGGTGACATTGTCTTGTATTTCTTGTTATGTCCTGAAATTGCATGTCCCTGATATTAACTATTAAGTAATTGACTTAGTGATCGTATACCGGTAGAGTCTACCTCGTTTTTTGTTCCTAGCTGAGATGCTCTTCTTCTCATTGTCTGTTTTTGTTTTTGTTTTTCTTCCAGGAGATTGCTCTTCTGAGTCAATGTAAACATGAGAACATAGTTCAGTATTATGGCACACAAAAGGTACTCATTATTCTATAGTCTATTCCCATCGATAGTTATTTAGCTATGCTATGAACTTTTCTACAATAGCAAGTACTCATGGATTTCCAAAATTCCGTTCATGATATGATATTGCTACTTTGCTACAGATTCATGTAATGATATGTAGATGCTTACTTTTATTTGAAACTTATTGACATGACATTGATGACATTCCTTTAATGTATAGACTAGAGTATGGAAAAATCACAAACAGAGGTATATTTTGCCTTTCTGTCACAGGATTAATTTTATGCAGTTAGCATTTTTGTTTAATTTCTTTTTTCTCACATACAAACTCACCGTAGATAATTGTAATACGAAATAATTACAAACAGAGTTATATTTTGCCTTTCTGTCACATGATTTATTTTATGCAGTTAGCATCTTTGTTTAATTTCTTTTTTTCTCACATACAAACTCACTGTGGATAATTGTAAACATGCTTGTCCACACTGTTATGCATTTATTTGAGGGGTTACCTTATCATCTAGTGTCCATACTATATGATACTTCTGTTTGAGTCCAATAGTATGAGGAACTCGTTGCATCAATACTAGTAGCCTAGTAGGTGTAATTGTGCAGCAGTTAAGCCGTTTATTGATTCAGTATTAATTTTTCATATATAGCTCTTATACCTGTGAATCCACTTATTTGTGAGCACCGTTATATTATTTACATTTTCTGATTGGTCTTTGCAGGATGAATCAAAGCTCTACATCTTTCTGGAACTTGTAACCAAAGGCTCCCTTCAAAAGCTATATCAAACGTACCCTCTTACAGATTTGCATGTCTCTGTATACACTAGACAGATCTTGCAAGGTCTGAAGTATCTTCACGGCCAAAATGTGATTCACAGGTAACTCAGGTGACATATGTATATTTATGTGAAAATTATGGTTTTGGCGGTATTGATCTCAGAAGATTCTGAAGTCCCACCAATGAGCCATTTTCATGTGAGGATTCATTCCAAAAAACTGAGAAAACAAATTGGCACACCATCACAATGTTCCTGATCATCCTTTACCTTGTAATTTTGGGTACATATTCTCATCTTTTTGTTTCTTGCATTCAGGGACATTAAATGCGCAAATATTTTGGTGCATGCTAATGGATCTGTGAAGCTTGCAGACTTTGGCTTGGCAAAGGTTTGTCTTCAATTCCCCAAATTCAATTGTATTTTATTGTTTTCAGTAGTTTCCACACGGTTGTGAATTATTTCTCTTTATACTGTGTGTTGCGTCCTCTTTCCAGACTATCAAAATGAACGATATAATATCTTGCCGAGGAACTGCAAACTGGATGGCCCCTGAGGTTTGCCTTTGCACTTTAGAATTTAAAATTTTGTATTAGTTTGTGTGCTTAAGAGCTCTGTTATTGGAGGACATGCCTATAATACTTCCAAATCAATCACTCGTGTCTTATTCTAGTTCCATCACTGATAAATTTACTGATCCTTGTAGGATGACTTTCACGAACGATTCTTGCTTCTTGAACTCTGACAGAATTGTTGTTAGTTGCTTTGGTTAGGCTGTTGGATTCTAAATATACCATTTATTAGAAACAGAGGATATTGGTAAATAATTGGCCGGAGGAATCAGTAAAGTGATATAACTTATTATATTCTATTCTACCAGAACACAAAAACAAAGTTGAAATACAAGAAGATAGGAATTATAAGGTGGGCAATGTAATGACACGTATTAATTAGTCTATCCGATTTTGCCTAGGTAACTTGGTTTATTGTTCTAATCTAAACTATACCACCATTTGTAACTATGATACAGTATATGCATCAGTGCTGGCCCTTGGCTAATGTATAGCTTTCTGAATTATGTTGATTCCCCCTCTCTTGGTGGGCTTATTTCAGAATGTCTACATGTTTATTTATTTTATAATTACAATAAAGAGAAGGAAAAGTATGAAAGGGAAATAAGAAAGGTGAAAAGGAGAGGAAGGAGGATGCATAAAACTAAAACTATAATTTTTTTAAAATTGTTTTTAGTCTGTAAGTAAATTTTAATGTATCTTCTCTCTGTTCCACTTTCCCTCTTCTTACTGTATCTCTTTCTTTATTGTTTTTAAGAAAAGAAGAAAACATTAGATAACAGAGCCAAACTGTTTCTGATTAGATAATTAATTCTTTCTCCAGAACACAGCCAGCCAGATACATTGCACTATTATGTAGTTTCATTAGATTGTGTTAATTCTGCTTAGTTAACTCGTCCCAAGAGCATATTGAAAGAAATTGGGTTAAGTTCAGAAAGTAATTATGATAGTTAACAGTGTTAGTTAAGATGGTCATTTCAGAATCAACAGTAAATTTAGTTCTTTATGCTTGTGGCAATGATTGCTCAAGTACCAAGGAGATTATTTGTTGGCGCAACAATTGTTTCGCATCGTGTGTTTGTTTGAACCTTTATTTTCTCCCCAATGACTTTCCGTAGCTTTTATTTAAGGCTAGATAGCTTTATAGGCTGATGGATGTTTGTGATTGATGGGGATGGGATTTTGGTTGTAGGTATCTTGCAATCTGAATCTTGCCAGCTTCTATTTTTCCTTTGTATCATATGAATTATCTTTTTCTAGCATTTAGGTGATGTCTTGGCTTTTGCAAATTTGAAAAGGTGCAAGATACTAGCTTATACATTACCAGTTTATTGACCAAGAGGTTGCGTATGATAATTCTATCCTGTAGTACGTTGTGTCCACTTTTTTAGGATTTTTTAGCCAAGCCATTATTGTGCAGGTTGTTGAACCTGAAAATCCAGGTTATGGCCTTCCAGCTGATATATGGAGTCTTGGATGTACTGTGTTGGAGATGTTAACTAGGATGGTTCCATACCCTAATCTCGAATGGGTTTGTGCCATTTTCATTAGACTCTTTATGGTTCAGAATGACTAGACTATTTATCTCTTCAACCTCTATTTTGTTGGGATAACATTATCTCTTCTTCTTTAAACAGATGGCGGCATTATGGAAAATTATGAAGGGGGAGCCCCCTCTGGTTCCTGATTCTCTTTCAAGGGAGGCACAAGATTTTATCCATCTATGCTTACAAGTTGAGCCAGATAATCGTCCCACTGCTGCTCAGCTTTTAAAACATCCATTTGTAAATAAGCCCCTTCCTCCCACGTCTTCTGGATCAGTATCTCCTTACAATCACCACAGGCAGAGTTGAAAAGATTTATTCAGCTATAAGTTGTGATGGTAATAAGGTAAATTCCACTGATTCACTGCTTCATAGTGCTCATATCTGCACTCACAACTTCCATGAAAGCGATCAAAAAACAATACTTTCACCTATTTAAAGAAGAAAAAGAAAATGTATAATCCACTGCTTATAACTTTGCTTTTGATACCAGCTCTATTCAACCCAAAGAAGCAGGCTGACAACTCATCCATGTTCTATAATTTGCTTTGGAATCCTGTGTTCGGCCACCAAATCTTGGCTTACTCTAGTAGAGTGCATGCTTGACTGCTTGTTATAACTTCAGTGATTTTCAAGGTCTATGCCAGATCTGGCAATGGGTTATACGACTTTAGAAGAACAAGCATCCTTCCGCAGGTGCCTGCTCTGAAAATCATCTTGCACGTAGAGCAATCCCACTAATTATTTCACCATCATTTCTGTTGTAGAAATATGATTTATTGATGTTCGATTAGTGTTTGGCGTTTCATGTCTTCCCCTCTGTTCCAAATGAAGATATTTAGCGGGTGAGAGATTGTATGGGCAAGTTGTGGTAGATAGTTTTGTTAGTATTGGAAAATAATTCCGATTTGTATAGATCTGTTTCTGACAGTGTCATAGTTGGCATGCATTCATAATGTACTTAAAATTAATGGCCGAAGCAGTTTCGTAAAATTAATAGAGTGCTCTGTTCACAAATGAAAAAGAATGGCGTATATACTGTTAGGATTGGTTGTATTGAATTGTGGAGTTCTGGATTGTATTTCTTGTTTGTTCCATTTCAGCACAATACTTTTATTTGGTCAATTGGTCTTATTGGGGACAAATTAACCTAACTGCCTTGGTTCCTGAATCTAAAGATGTGGTTCATTCTGCAGTACTCCCTAGATCTTGAATAGGGAAGAAGTGATGTTATGCAAATCACTTGGTGTCAGACTTTATCGAATTATAAAATATCTTATATCTATAGTATCATTTAGTCTAAAAAAAAAAATTAATAATGAAATTATTTAAAATGTTTTTTTTTTTTTTAAATAAAGTCGAATCGACTTATCATTGATATTCAAGATAGAATGACATACCATTCCGCTGTTATCTATAAACAAATAAAAAGTTGTGGTAGTACTACGGTGGTACATAAAGGATATGTCTACTCATTATACAATTATCGCTTGCTTAAGAAAAGCAAGCCTGTAAACTATGATATCACTATGTCATATTAAATAGGCACAGTACAAACACAAAAAGTGCATAGCTCCCTAAAAAAGTAGGGAATTATTAGAAAGAAACAACTAACTAATTAGAAGCCTAAGAAACCTAAAAGGCCCAAAGGCAGCAGTCAAAGCCCAAGGGAAGAGGCAGAGCCAAGCACAACTCTAGCTTTCACTTCTCTGAGCGAGTGCGTGGACCGTGACCTCTGTCACCATGACCAATGCGTGCACACCCACCACTGCCATGACTCAAGGAACACCACCACGTCACCACAAGGCCCTCACCCAGAAGATAACGAGTCTGTGCACCAGTCCCAAACCCCACCAAATATGGACCCCCTAACCAACACGCCATCGTCTGATCCCTCGATGCCGCCAACAGTTAGTAAACTAAAAGACAGAAACCACCTACACAAGACCCATCAGAGGATGCCCCAAACCACCTGCACTGCCACCGTAGAGAACTCCAGTCCCGATTGAATGGGCAATGGCAACACGATCCATCCCATGGTTCGTGTTCTAATCAAATTTGTCGGCCCTGCCATCCAAAAAGAAGAAAAATTGATCGTTATCTCCTTACCTACACCTACCATAATGCATTGAAGAACAGGCCACACCCGTCTGGCAGCAGCCACCCTACCCCGCCAAAGCCAGAGGCCCCCGTAGGCACGAGGATGCTGCCGGACTCAACCCTAGATGCACTAAATTTTCTCTCTGATATTTGTGGAGCAAGTTGTTCGTTTCTCTCCGATAAAAATTTTCATTATACAAAATAAATACCCAACAAAAAGGGAAAAGCAAAAACAAGAGCAAGATAGACCACATCCTAATTTTTTTTTCACACATATATGGTGATTGACTGATTAAATACAAGAAAGAGTCTTATTTCCTACCTTACCTAATTTTGTAGACGCCCTTCAAAATTGATCATCTTCATCCTTTGATTTTATTTTATTTTGTTAAATGAAAAAATTGTGTAAGTTAACATAGTTAACTTTCTCACTAACAAATTTCGCTACATTAGAAATTGAATTACAGAAAATTAGGGCAGTTGATCTCCTCCCTCCGTCTTGCACCATGAGGCCTGGCCCACCCACTATTGACCCAACTGTACAATGGCCCAGTTTTTAAAATAGACTAGGCCCAAATACATGGGTCGGATCATTCGAGGAACCCGACCACCCAAATTTAATAGCTCCGTAAGAGCAAGTTCACCTGTTGAGCTTGACCGGTCAAGACTATTCACTACTTTTTTTTCTTGTATTTCCACTATTGAGGTTGGCTGGTCAGATACTGTTCACAAAATGTCAAGAATGGTCATATTCGTAGTTAATTTCTTGACTACGAATATGACCATTCTTGACATTTTGTGAACAGTATATGACCAGTCAACCTCAATAGTGAAAATACAAGGCAAAAAAGTAGTGAATAGTCTTGACCGGTCAAGCTCAACGGGTGAACTTGCTCTAAGTAGTGCCAACCGAAACCACTGCAAGTGGCCTAGTGGTTCTTGCCTAGTTGGGTGTGCTCCCCAACCTAGGTTCGAACCCCGAAGCTGTCAAAGTGGCGAGACACTGTGCTGCAATGCACAGTTGGAGCATTTCACATGCGCTGAAGGGGTTTATCTTGGGCCTAGGAAGCCTTTGGGTTCCCCTTGACAAAGTCAAAAAAAAGTAGTGCCAACCAAGAAAAGACCGCGCAGACGCATTCGAAGAGGTGACCGCTCAGCTTTACTGAACGCTCCGGTTCCACTCGTGGAGATCACTCGCTTCTCCCTGAAGCCTGTGGTTGTCTCCTTCCTCCTCTCTCATTTGAAATTCCGCCAACTTGATTCCTCTCACTACTGTCGCTGGTTCACTCCACAGCTCTACAATTATGCTCCTTTACCTTTGCTCGTGTGTATTCCTATTGTACCAAATTTACAACCTTTGATCAAACCTTGGATTCCGTTCTTCTTTCTATTGGTTTCAAAGTATACAGAACCTGGTGGATAGTATTGTTTGATGGTATTTTGGGTTTCGCGTTGGCATCTGGCTCCTATATATGCTTATATTGGTATTGCTTCACTTTTTGATCTGAGACTTGTATTACAAATCCTTGTATCTTTGAGTTTTAGTATGAAACTCCAAATCAACCATATAGAACAACTGTACAACCCTTGAAATAGTAATACATTGCTTGGTTAAAGACCAAAAATTGGCAAGTGAAGAAAAGAAGGCGATTTTGATGAGTCGCTTTCTTTTAATTTTGTATGGATGTGGGTGCAGGTTGATGAAGTTGTACGCGATGCATGACTTTAATCGGATAGAGTACTGCTCATTCGAGTGTAGATTTTGGTCCAGAAGGTTTTGTCCACACCTTATTTGTCTGATTTCATTACTGCATTTTTATGTTTTCATTTTTTCTAATGTAGATCCCCCTAGTACTCAGCAGATTGAAATGTAGCTTTGATCTGTTTAGCACCCGATGTCCTAGTACTTGGCTCATATAAAATTGCAACTGCAAGCAGTGGTGTTTGCAAGTTAATTTGTTTTCCCGCTGCGGATAACAAAAGTACGTAGCTAGATCATTTTATGCTACACGAGTGGAAAAATATAATTTCAGCATATACTTCACTCATTATGTTATCAACGTCATGAATTTTCTATCACGAGTTCGCTTAGAGTACATTGATAGTGAGATTTTTTTTTCACTGGTTTGTCATTATATTCAAAGTTGATGATCTAGCAGCTGAGGCCGCAATGATTGATGTAGCTGATTTGCTAACATATCACGACGTTAAAAATAACTGCCTAAAGGGATTCCAACAGTCATCTCATAAATTCCTATCATTAATGAAGAGATCACTTGATATGCTCACGGTTATGATCAAGCACATTTTTACCAATGGGTATCTCTAAAGTCTATATTTTTGATTCTCAGAATTTCTCTTTGTATATCTCTGTCCTGAAATTTTAGAAACATCACTAACTAGTTCATGCTCTCATCATTGTAGTTGTTCTGTATTACTCTAAGTTCCAATTCAGAAACCTGACCGATGCTGTGGAACATGACACCTGTCACCAACTCTGTCAGATGGAGTGTCAGGAAGCAGAAATTACGGGCTGACACCCCGATTTTAGGGAAGAGCCCATACCGTCCCTTTCCACCTCAACTACTCCTTCTCCTATAAATACAACTCTTTCACAAGCAGAGAGGGGGACTTCAGCTCTCTCTTTTCTCCCAACACTATGTTAAAATATCTATGCTATGAAGCTCTTCCAACTAAAGGCTGTGGACGCCCAACAAAGGAGCGTGGATGCCCAACGCCAGGCGAAGGAAGTCTGAGGCGAGGCTACCAGTTTCACCCAACCAAGGAGCATGGATGCCCAACGCCAGGTGAAGGAAGTCCGAGACGAGACTATCAGTTTCACCCAACGAGGAGCGTGGATGCCCAACATCAGGCGAAGGAAGTCTGAGGCGAGGCTACCAGTTTCACCCAACCAAGGAGCGTGGATGCCCAACATCAGGCGAAGGAAGTCTGAGGCGAGGCTACCAGTTTCACCCAACCAAGGAGCGTGGATGCCCAACGCCAGGTGAAGGAAGCCCGAGGCCATACCTTCAGTCACAAGAGGTGGACGACCAAGGCCACACATATAATCAAACTAATCGAAGGAACAGATAGGCCCACTTCAAGAAAGCAAGCCCACCACTTTACACTTGGATTTCAACGGAACTTCCGTTGACTCGTTGATGCCGAAATCGGCACCAACAAATGGCGCCGTCTGTGGGAACCTTGAACGCTTGGCGCGTGTTCACTAGTTTAGTTAAGAAGGAAGTGTGTAGTATGCCGGAAAGACCTTCGATGTCTAGAGCCTTACCTACGACTACGAATGAAAGATGAAACAATGACAAATTGGGCAAGGGTGGACATCCACCTATGAGGAGGAGCACAAGGTCGAGTATACCATGCTTGCAAGGAATAGAGGAGAAGTCCACCAACCCTTAGCACTGCAAACCTCGGCTTCCACCTACTACACCAACCGGAGGCTGGACACTCAATGTTCATATCTACAAATCTTTGTCCATATGTCTCCATTTGACGGAAGATAGCCCACTCTTGAACATGATGTTGTCATATGTGTACTCCCCCACATGCCATCGACGAGGAAACCAAGGGTGACCATCGTCGCAAAGAAAAACACTTTGACGATTTGGCGAACACGAAGCAACCATTACCACCCAAGGCTGACGAACACACTTGATCCTCATATCACCTCTGCTAATCATTACTATCACTAGATGGTGACGAGCTGACTATCATTGTTAGAGCACCATCACTAGAATTCAAGCCAGGAACTGATGATCAGACAATGTCTGTAGATTTGATGAATGATGTAGTCAAGAGATTCAAACAAAGACAACACACAGAATTTTTCTACTAGAAATCCAGCAACGGCCCTACCTTCAACATCCAGGTCATTAGATGATGGCTCACAAGGACGCGTAGGAACCTCCGACGCATAGTCAATGACGAGCAACTTCAATTCTGGTGACATTGTGCGACCACCGCTCGATGAAGTAGCAGCCTTGGATCGAACTAGAGACCTCAAACCTCCAACGCCTGGCAGCCTAGGACACTGGCGCGATAGGAGAGAGATGTAAAAGCTTTAGAGTCGCTAGGAGGAGCGAAAAAGTTACCGCCAAATGCCTAATGACAAGACCACTTGTTCCATCTAAGACAAATGACTCAAATCCACTCGTGCTAGAAGTCATTTACCGTTGTTGTCATAAGAAGTATCAAGATGCATAATAGGAGACGTCTCGCTATCCACAATCCACTACTCTGATTGACGTTGGTATTCAACAAGCTTGGAGCTCCATCGCCGATCGCCACCATCATACGAAGGTGGGAGAGACTTTAGCTCACAGTTGTAACATGTAGCTAAAGGATGCACACGACTAATGCTTCATCAATGCTGATATGCTTGAACCACGATGCTCGCATGCCACGGAGATTTAATTGACTCTTAAGAACAGACGAGACTTAGCCTCACCCTCCACCTTCATTGGCAACTCAGCATCCGCCGCCTGATCATATTTCAATGCTCGAATAATCTTGAAATTTGGAGTTGCTGGAGTACCGCCGCATGAGTCGAATTCATAGACGGGTTTACGAGTCTTGCATGCATGGCGACAATACCCATTCACCAATATGGCAAAAAATCAGTGGCTAGGAGAGCCAACCCCAGAAGAAAGAAGAGCTTTCAACCCACCATCTAACTGCCCTTAGACCTGTACCCCCACCGAAGAGGTCTCAACGTGCCACTACCCAACCTTTTTGTTGCCAAAGGCCTACATCAAGAAAATGCCCATACGGGGACACCGTCCGCAACAAGTCACAGTCAAAGGAGCGTGCTACGCATCAAACAGTACACCCTACTCTAAATTACTTATTTGTCTTATCATAAAGTATGATCACATGCACCCTCTATCCTCTTTAAGGATTTATTTGATATGCCAAGAGTGATGAATCTTCGAGCACCAATAGGAATATGTTAGCCTTAGAGAGCCGGGGGCTCAATTCTATTGCGTTTTGATTTTTATATCTTGTATGGCGTTCTATGTATCTACCATACGTGTCTCTATACTAAATTGCATGCTATAAATCATGTTGAGATCAGAATTTGCACAAACGAATTAGCTTGAAAATATATCCATCTATTCAAGAATTCGGCAAAGACCCCCGTGCTAAGCATATGACTACTCAACTCTGGTTACGTCAGCTCATTACTGATGAACTTGTGTCAATGCCCAGACGCGGACCAAGTGGGGTACCAATTCCACAAATCTATCTATATATAAACTCCTACAAGTTTATTGGAACACAAAGGTATAGCTATCTCAATAGAAGTCCATCTAAGATAAAGGTAGTAGTAGTTTATATAATAGAAATCCTTTGCATTCCAACACCCCAAGGAATTGAGCCACTGGATGAAAGAGACTCGCTAGCCGAGACCAATTCATAGGGTGCCCTCGAGGTCCTTCTCACTTGAGTCACAAGTTAGCAAGTCTTAACAATCGAGACTTACACACATAGTGCACTCGAGGTCCAACTCACTTGAGTCACCTGATGAGAGAGTCTTAATGGTCGAAACTCGCAACGAACACTCAAGGTTGGTTGACTCTCAACCGCCATGACTACCAGTTATGAGACTTTTAGACCGAACAATAGTTAGAGGTCTTACACTCCCTTATAAATTATGCTAATAGTTTAGTTATGGCAAAAGAAGGGACAATGCACTTACGTGCTAAATTAGAGCCAATAGTTAAAGCTCAAAGGGAAACAAAAGGAAGTCATTTAACCTATCCTCATCCTTGTCAAGGATGTTACCCTCCTCTCTATTGGAGATCAGTCACCAATGAGTTCAGTCTCCTATCGTGGACCTTCGACATTCAAGGTTATCATCACCCCTAGTCAAGGATGTCATCCTAATCCACTCAGGACCTTCATAGTTTAACCTTCAACCTATCATGATGTTGATCTACCACATATAGAAACTCACCTCCACACAACAAGGTTAACTTCTTTTGCAATCCACTATTATATTTTCACTAAGAACCACCTACTCAAGCTTAGATTCACCAAATTCTTCCTCATATTGAGTTCCCTACCCAACGTAAGCCTTGGCTGGCCAGGGAACTGGGGGCTTGTTGATGTCATAATTTGGTTCGACAAAGACTCTTGACTGTTCAACCCATTCCACGTAGAACGCGTTGAAATGTCAAAGAGTCCACGTAAGACCCTGACCTTTCAATGCACTTAAACCATTCATCGAGAAAGAAAAGATAATCCTAAGATGAAAATAACCAAGACTAGTGAGATGCCTCACTTTGGTACTCCAAGTCTTCAACCTTTGATCCCCACCTCTCAGGTCTTGGACAGTCACCATGTGATTGACTCACCACCTTGAATGGCAAGGCAAAAGCATATCACGACCTCATTACTAGAAAAGCATAGTCCAAAGGAATCAAGAGCCTCAAACCCCAAGACCAATAGTTCGACCCCCAAGTTTAAAAGCCTCGACCTCTAAGAATCATGGTCACAAGCTCCAAGGCTAAAGCCTGGACTATCAACTCACTCTCAGACAAAGTCATTGCAATGGGACATAGTTAGCGGAAATCAAGGGCTAACTCTCACCTACTAGGCCAGGTGTCGTGCTCTGATGATGAGTATGGTCCGTGGGCATGGCCCAAGAGTGACGTGAAAGGAAGAGACCACAGAGTTATGACACTTGTCACCAACTCTGTCAGATGGAGTGTCAGGAAGCAGAAATTACGGGCTGACACCCCGATTTTAGGGAAGAGCCCATACCGTCCCTTTCCACCTCAACTACTCCTTCTCCTATAAATACCACTCTTTCACAAGCAGAGAAGGGGACTTCAGCTCTCTCTTTTCTCCCAACACTATGCTAAAATATCTATGCTATGAAGCTCTTCCAACTAGAGGCTGTGGACGCCCAACAAAGGAGCGTGGATACCCAACGCCAGGCGAAGGAAGTCTGAAGCGAGGCTACCAGTTTCACCCAACCAAGGAGCGTGGATGCCCAACGCCAGGTGAAGGAAGTTCGAGACGAGGCTATCAGTTTCACCCAACGAGGAGCGTGGATGCCCAACATCAAGCGAAGGAAGTCTGAGGCGAGGCTACCAGTTTCACCCAACCAAGGAGCGTGGATGCCCAACGCCAGGTGAAGGAAGTCCGAGACGAGGCTATCAGTTTCACCCAACGAGGAGCGTGGATGCCTAACATCAGGTGAAGGAAGCCCGAGGCAAAACTATTAGTTTCACCCAACAAATGGGCTTGGACGCCCAACACCAGGTGAAGGAAGCCCGAGGCCACCCCTTCAGTCACAAGAGGTGGACGACCAAGGACACACATATAATCAAACTAATCGAAGGAAGAGATAGGCCCACTTCAAGAAAGCAAGCCCACCACTTTACACTTGGATTTCAACGGAACTTCCGTTGACTTGTTGATGCCGAAATCGGCACCAACAATTTGATCAGAGAGAATCAGAATTAGGGGGTTTCACAGTGATTGATGTCACTTTTCGCTTGTATAACTTGTTGACATCTAGCTCCTATGCTAATGCATTGCTTGACTTTCACATATTAGCCTTGTATAACTAATCCAAGGTGCTCTACATATTTCATGAAGGAAGTTTCTTCAAAAAGTGATAGTCAAAAAGTCAAACTTAGAGCTCCTAAAAGTTAAGATTTTAATTGTTTACCATTCAAAGGACCGGTAAACAGGTAATTCTAGGTATGGATGTAACAAAAATTCATCAGCGTGTATTTCGAGAAGGAAATAAAACATTTGATGATGCAACTAGTACTAATTGAACCAGAGTCTGCAGGTTGTTTTCACGGCCGTATCCATTAGTAAACTTAAACTTAAGCTCTTAAGTTATAAGGTTTTGGTACGGTCTTTCTTTCGGCTTTTCTATCCTCCCTAGTGAAAGTCGGTGGCAACCTACTCTGCCTATCATGTAAGATCATATTGAACTAGATATATAAAGCTGGTATGAATACGAGTTGCAGCAGCAAAAGAAAATGAAGCTAAGTTATTGGGATTTAAATAAAACATTGGTGATTTAATTAAGTTATAAAATAATTTATAAACATTTAATTAAAGCCATCTGATTTGAATACAAACATTCAAATTATGCATTGATTAAGATAAGACCTTGTCTGACTAGATAAGGAGTTATAAACAGTTTCCTTGATGGAAGGAACTGCTATAACTGCAAAGCAGTTACAAAACTGTTCTACAGATTTGTTGATTCCCCTGCAAGAACATAAACTAATCTCTATATATATTCCCATCAATACAAGGAGATTATATCGTATGGATCTTGGAGAAGGAATGGACAATATATTCCCAAACTGGTCATTTACTTAAGCTCTATATCTAATCCTAGTCTGACATAGAAATATATCTTCAGTTAATATATATGTTCTGCATTTAAGTTGCAGTAGGCTAGTTCTAATTTTACAATTGGTATCAGAGCATCTATGCTTAGACTAAGATTGATATATCAATGATTCTGAGATTACATGAATGCTTATACATGCTTATATGATTATATTGATCTGGTTGTTTTTAAAATTTGCAATATTAATATGATAAAGCCTGTATGCATAATTAAATTCTGTTAGAATAAATGTTGTGTAATTTCATTGAAGTTCATATGCTACCACAGTAGTCATGAATAGATTGACATGTTAAAGTTTATGAAATGTCATATAAGGAACCAATGTTGTTATACTGTATGCTATCAAAGTAGTCACAGTAAAAGAGCATTATAGTTTTCTGCAAGAAAACATTAATCAAGATAACTTCATTTGAATTGTTATATGCTTCCAAAGAAGTCATTTCAATTAAATCAGTATGATGATATGTGTATATGTAAGAAAGAACTTTTTAGTTGTCTTTTGAGATTGTATATCACAAATGATATCACTCTTATTTTGACAAATGTTTATCTTGAATATATACACTGTATGAAATGCAAATTATCAATTTGCAATTGGGAAATTATATTGAGTCAATGGTATATAGATACCATACTGAATACATCAATACATATTGCAGCACTGCATTTTCCAATGAGCATCAGTAACATTGAACTGCTCAATGGATCAAACTACAAGAAATGGAAGGGAGACATTGAATTGAACCTGGGAATTCTAGACTTTGATCATGTGCTAAGGGAGGATCCACCACAAGAGCCAGCTGCTAATGCAAGCAAGGAGACTAAGGACAAGTACCTGCAGTGGCATAGGCATAATAGAATGGCCTTGATCTGCATGAAGAAAAGCATGACAGATGTAGTGAAGGGAGGAATTGCAGATTCTGAAAATGCAAGGGTGTTTTTCAACTCCATTGCAGATAAGTACAAGGTGTCTGACAAAGCTGAGACTGGAAATTTGATGAATAAACTGATCAAGATGAGGTTCAATGGACAAGGAAGCATCAGGGAGTACATTATGCAAGGGATAGACACCGCTGGGAAGTTGAAGGGCCTAAATGTGACAGTTGAAGACACTTTTTTGGTGTATCTGCTGCTTAACTCACTGCCAGACCAATACAGCCATCTCAAGAGTCTCTACAACACTCAGAAGGAAAAATGGAGTCTTGATGAACTCATCTCCATATGTGTACAGGAGGAGACTGAAGTACTCAAGAGGGGTAAGGTTATAACCATAAACTACATGGGAAACCCAATGAACTACTTGGGAAAACCCAAGTTTAAGAAAAATTCTGGAAAATACTTCAAGGGAAGTTCATCTAAGAACCCTGTGAAATCTGACTTCACCAAGGGTAAATCTCTCAATGCATCGCCAAGTCAAGTGAAATGCTTCTTTTGCAAGAAAGTTGGACATTTCAAGAAGGACTGTGATGGCTTCAAGAATTGGCTGAATAAGAAAGGTAACTTTTTACTCAAATCTATTTTCTCTGTTGAGTCAAATGGTTTTGAAACTGACAATTCTTGGTGGTTTGATACTGGTTCACCTATTCACATTGTGAACTCATTGCAGGGATTATCCAGAATAACAATCCCAAGAAGGAATGAGACTAAAGTATGTACTGCAAGTGGACAAAAAGTAGAAGTTCAAGCTGTAGGAATTGTCAAGTTATTGTTTAGGAATAAGTTTGTGTTAGAACTATCTAATGTGTATTGTATTCCAGAAATAAAGAGAAACCTAGTATCTGGTTCTCAATTTGTAAAAGATGGTAAATTTAGCTTTTCAAGTAATAATATTAGGATGTTGTTTTATAAAGCTGATTTCTGTTTTGGTAATGCTGATATTATTGATGGCTATTGGCATGTTAATTGTGTTAATGAAGTTTTCTGCAAAAATAGTTGTTCTGCTGATGTGTTTTCAATAAATAAAGTTTCTGGTGTCAAAAGAAAGTTCAAGCAAAATGCCTCATCTTTTCTGTGGCATAAGAGGTTAGGTCACATTTCAAAATTTAGAATGCAGGAAGTACTAGTTAAACAAAATGTCTTGCCTGCATTAGATTTCAATGATTTTGAAACTTGCATTGACTGTTTAAAAGGAAAAATGACAAATTCCAGAAATCTTGATTCTAAAAGAAGTGAGCATCTTTTAGACTTAATACATACCGATGTGTGTGGACCATTTCCAGTTCAAACCATTTGTGGAAATTCATATTTTGTCACTTTCATTGATGACTTTTCAAGGTATTGTTTCATTTATCTCATTTCTGAAAAATCACAAGTGTTGGATTGTTTCAAAATTTTCAAGAATGAGGTCGAAAGACAAACTGAGAGATTGATTAAGATGGTGAGATCGGATAGAGGAGGTGAATATTTTGGCAAATACTCAGAAAAGGGACAACATAAAGGACCCTTTGCTTTATATTTGGAAGAGTGTGGAATTATTGCTCAATACACCACACCTTACACTCCTCAACAGAATGGGGTTTCTGAAAGAAGGAACAGGACCCTAATAAACATGGTTAGGAGCATGTTTGTTAGATCAGGCCTGCCAAAATTTTTATGGGGAGAAGCCTTAAAGACAGCTAATTACATTAGTAACAGAACTCCTACAAAAGCTGTGAAAAATACTCCATTTGAGCAGTGGTTTGGATATCAACCAAGCCTAAACCATTTTCATGTGTGGGGATGTAAGGCTGAGGCAAGAGTCTATGATGTGGACAAGAAAGATAAGTTGGATTCACAGTCAATATCAGCATTTTTTTGTTGGATATGCAGAAAAATCAAAGGGATATAAGTTTTATAATTCTGCAAGAAGTCAAAGAATTTTTGAGACAAATAGAGCAACATTCTTTGATGAGCTATTTGATCAGTGTGAGGCAGTAATAGATGCATCAAGCACAAGTCAAAATGAGAAGAATTTTGAAGAATGGTTTGTTTATCCAAAAATTGTAGTTGAAGATAATCCTTATACTCAAGAAAACATGATCATTGGAAATCAAATTCCAATAGAAACCTTGCAAAATGAACCAGCTGCAGTAGTTGAAGATCAAGCAAATAATGGTGTGGAATTTCAAGAGAATGAAGCAGTTGAAGTTGTTCCAGAAGTAGTTCCAGTCCGGAGATCAACAAGAGAAAGAAGGCCTGCAATTTCTGATGATTATCATTTATTTTATACTGAGGTAGAATTTGATTTGGGAGAAGATAATGATCCTGTTTCTTACAAGGAGGCAATGCAATCTGTCAATAAAGAAAAATGGGAATTGGCTATGGAGGATGAGTTAATGAGCATGTCAAAGAATTGTGTGTGGAACTTGGTGGAAAGAACAGCAGAAATGAAGCCTATAGGTTGCAAATGGGTATTTAAAACCAAAAGAGATGCAAATGGAAAGATTGATAGGTATAAGGCTAGGCTGGTTGCAAAGGGTTACAATCAAAAGGAAGGGGTGGATTACAATGAGACATTCTCACCTGTGTCAACCAAGGATGCTTTTAGAGTCATCATGGCCTTGGTGGCACATTATGATTTGGAACTGCACCAAATGGATGTCAAAACAGCCTTTTTGAATGGAAACTTGGAGGAAGAAATTTACATGCTTCAACCAGAGGGATATGTGGAAAATGAGAACAAGATTTGTAGTTTAAAGAAGTCCATTTATGGATTAAAGCAGGCTTCTAGACAATGGTACTTGAAATTTGACAAAGTGGTCACAGATTTTGGATTTGAAGAGAATAAACTTGATGAATGCATATATTGCAAGATCAGTGGGAGTTATTTGATATTTTTAATTTTGTATGTTGATGATATTCTACTTGCCACAAACAGTGTAGCCTTGTTGAAATCAACCAAAGAATTTCTGCACATGAATTTTGACATGAAGGATATGGGAGAAGCACACTATGTACTTGGTATTGAAATTGAGAGGGACAGAAGCAAACATGTGTTGGGATTATCTCAGAAGCATTATGTGGATAAAATACTGCATAGATTTGGCATGGAGAAAGGGAGAAATGGTGAATCACCAATGTCAAAAGGTGATAAGCTTCACAAGGGTCAATGTCCATAGAACAATTTCCAAAAGAAAAACATGGAAAATGTTCCATATGCAAGGCTGGTAGGAAGTTTAATGTATGCTCAGGTTTGCTCCAATGCAGGTCATGAGCATTGGGTAGCAGGTAAGAAGGTTTTGAGGTATCTAAAAGCAACGAGAGATCATGTGCTGGTCTACAGAAAAATTGAGGATCAAGAATTGAAGGTAGAGTGCTTTACAGATGCTTCTTACAAGCAAGATCCAGATGACTTAAAGTCGACATCTGGATACATATTTATGCTTGCTGGTGGAGCAATATCCTGGAAAACCAGCAAACAATCATTAACTGCAACATCAACATTCCAAGCAGAATATATTGCTATTTTTGAAGCTACAGCTCATGCATTATGGCTTAAGAGTTTTATTTCAAGACTGAAGATTGTTGATTCTGCAGTAAGACCAATGGCTATATATTGTGACAATGCAGCAGCAGTTTTCTTTTCAAAGAACAACAAGAGAACTTCAGCATCTAGAAATATAGATGTGAAGTATTTTTCAGTAAGAGAAAGTGTGAGAGATAAAGAAGTGGAAATTGTGAAGATAGGAACAAAGGAACAATTGGCAGATCCCTTGACAAAGGCTTTACCAGTTGCTTGTTTTGTGGAGCATGTTAAGAAGATGGGAGTGTTGTCTAGTATTGATGTTTAAGTTATTGAAATTGTAGGTTTACTGTGTAATGGTTGCAGTATTAATAAGTGCTACAATATTCAAGTGATTTGTTTTTCACATTTAAGTCTATTACTTCATTTTATATAGTATGAATTTAACTGAATATTGCATCTGCATAATCATTTCAAGTATACATAAAGTACTGATATGAATCAGTGATATTATGCAGTAGATAATAGACTTATTTCCAAGATTAATCTAGAGTCAATAATGCTTAAAGAATTGTTGATTACAATATATGTTAAGCATATTCAGTTCTTTGCATTTGAGGTAATTCATGTAATTGTAATTACTGTGATGTGATTTCAAGAAACTTTATGTTGTTAACATACTGCAATTCTTTTGATTCAGCACAGTTGATTGCAATTGACAGAATTTTGAGAATCAGATTAATGTTGTTTAAATCCAGTGCACACTACAGCAATAGGTTGTTTCATTTTTACATTTAGACATATATCTAGTTCAGTGGGAGATTGTAAGATCATATTGAACTAGATATATAAAGCTGGTATGAATACGAGTTGCAGCAGCAAAAGAAAATGAAGCTAAGTTATTGGGATTTAAATAAAACATTGGTGATTTAATTAAGTTATAAAATCATTTATAAACATTTAATTAAAGCCATCTGATTTGAATACAAACATTCAAATTATGCATTGATTAAGATAAGACCTTGTCTGACTAGATAAGGAGTTATAAACAGTTTCCTTGATGGAAGGAACTGCTATAACTGCAAAGCAGTTACAAAACTGTTCTACAGATTTGTTGATTCCCCTGCAAGAACATAAACTAATCTCTATATATATTCCCATCAATACAAGGAGATTATATCGTATGGATCTTGGAGAAGGAATGGACAACACCAACCAAACTGGTCATTTACTTAAACTCTATATCTAATCCTAGTCTGACATAGAAATATATCTTCAGTTTATATATATGTTCTGCATTTAAGTTGCAGTAGGCTAGTTCTAATTTTACATATCATGGGCGCTTTTGCTCAGGCTACAGCCTGCATCTGAGATATCTTGCCTCTCTATTTCATTCATGTTTATTTGTTTCTTTCTTTTCCTTTATTTCGGTGTGTTCTCGTTGGCTCCGAAATTCCCCTTCCATATCTAGTTTCTTTTCAGCTTTCAGATCATATTCTTTGTTTGGGTTTCGCTACTTTCAGCGTCTCTCTTCTTCTGCCTTCCGCCTTTGTTTGTGTTTTAAGCAGGATTTGCCCGGTAGCACACTTGGGTCAGAACCCATTCGTGCAACATCGGATTGTTCACCCTTTAGGTGGCTGTTCTTTTGATCCCTTTGTGGAACTGTTTCTTTTAGTTCTTATTCTGGAGTTTACGGTTCCCCTTTTGGCAGTCGAAGATGTTCTATAATGATGATTTGAGATTTATTGCTCCCTCTTGTGTGTCTAGACTTAGGATTTTCGGGTGCTCTCGATCGGGATCGCCGTCGTACCTTCTCAAGCTCTCCAAATCTGGTTCAATGTTGTTCATGCACATTGGTGCGAGTTTTGTTGGCAGTGGCGCTATCGCAGTGGCAGCGTCAATTGCTTGGCTAGATTGGGGTTTGGATGGATTGGGCTTCCCTGGTTTTGAGTCCCTGTTGTTGTTGTCGTCTCTGTCTTTGTTTCTCTGTTTATATTGTTGTTTGGGTTTGGTTTCTTACCCTCCAGTTTATGTTGCTTTGTTCGTCTTCGTTTCTGTACTTGACCCAATTTCTGGGTTCTGTAACTTTCCTAAAGTTTAATGTTAGTTGATTGCTATTTGCAACAACAAAAAAAAGGCTCTGAGGTTCAGAGAGAGATCTAATTTACTAAAAAGTTGGACTGTCAAAGGAGAAAGCTGGTAGTGCCTTCCTTTTTATTTATTTTTAACATGTTTTGTTCATCTAAATGATCAACGTACAAAAAAGACATGCCTGGCATATTTGAGACTTCATGTTGAAGAAGTTAAGAAACTATTTTCCTTGACTTTATTTATTCAAACAGTAGCAGCCAAATATAGAAAATACGATATCAACCAACAACCTTAATTGACATTATTACTACACACAGCGGAAAGACAAGTAATTAAGATAACAACCCGACCTAGAGAGATTTCAAACACCACAGTAGTCTTTGATAGGACACTCAGATTTCATTCCTTCTGGTGTCTTGTTAAAAAAAAGGAAACCAATATGATCGAAAGGCCTGTACAGCAAGGGGTGTTTTTCATCGACTAACTCTTCAGGTACTTGCAGGATCCCACTATTAAATGCGAATAATCCCAAGGAGTATCTGGTTTTCTTCTCTTTCGTGACAACTTGGTGTTCACAAGAGTGTATCCTGTCGTTACTCCATGCCTATATATCAAGTGAAAATAAAAGATATGAGAAACGGTACTGGGATTCAGGCATGTACGTAATTGGGATTTAAAATGAAATGAACGAAAATGTTTGACATGAATTTTCCTTCCTAATCACCATTTCTAATATGAATACCACTCTCACAGCGTCATGAAGAAAATACACACACAATTGTATGCGAACGGTGATATAAAAATATTATTTGTTCGTAAATCTTGCCAGAATATATTTTTCGTTTTTGTAATTCTTACCATGTTTCACGTTAAGTCTTTAATTCTGTTAAGGTTATGTCTCGTCTAATTAAATTGTTAAAAACTAAAATTCGCTAACTAGTCAGTACACTATATTTATCGAAACATTAAAAAATTGATGAAATTCTCTTATTCCTTGATGAAATTTTATTAAAAAAAACAAAAGTGATCGACCCACCATGAATGCGTCTCCTGCCATGACTAGAAAAGATGAAGGTGAAGGTTTCACATCAATCCATTGGCCGTCCTTTGTTCTTATCTGCAAACCATTTGTCTCATTTTGATTAAGTATAGATAAGAAGGTCTTATCTTTGTGAGGAAGCAATCCCATATCAGTTTCATTCAGCTGAGGCGCTCTATATTTGGAGCATCTGAGGAGGTAAGTCGTTGATGCCATGTGAGACTCATAGAGCCTCTCCACACCATAATTCTCAAACACCATTTTTGTCACCATTTCACCCAATTCGGTCACCAGCTTTGAGTAGGAATGAGCACTTTCACTGATTTTTCAGAGATTAAATAGTTACACAATAAGAAAATATATGTATATATATTTACAAGTATACATTCACATGCGTACGCTGGGATTTGAATAAATGAAATAGTGACTACAAATCATTAGTTTGATGAGTAAAATTTAATTTAGAGCGTTAGAGTGAGTCATGAGCCACATTCACTAACCAAAACTTGTCATTTCCTTCAGGCCACATGATACTTGTGAAGCGTTGAGCTCCTTCTAATGTCGTCGGGTTATCGACACCCAAGGATTCGTAGAGAGGAAGAAAGGAATACTGTCCAATATAGCTGTGGTAAGGCCTGTCACTGGTGTTCTGCATCTTAGTTTCCAAGGGAAGATTGAAAAGGTCTTCAAGCAAAGAAATAGTCGAGTTGTGAAGTTCCATTGGAACTTTATTGTAAATAGCTTCAAAGCAACCATGCTCTTCTAGGACATACATGACTTCCTTGCTTGCCAAGAGCCATGCATCTGTACCAGGCTTCAAGTCCTCTTTTGATAAATCTACGATGGGAACCTTAGCTGGCTGAGTTTGAGACCCCATAGTTTTTGAGTGATAAGAAATATTATTTCTTAATTGTAACAGCTCGCTAGTTTAATTGCAGAATTATGGCTCTGATATGAAACTTATATATAGAGGTGATATTGTTGCCCTGATGTCATATATATATGTTTTTTTTTTTTTTGAAAAGGTCATATATATGTATAGAATGAGACATTTAGAACATATTTAGATCAATTCAACCATAAAAATGATAAATTTAAGTTGCTACGAGTACCTATCAACTACAAAATTATGCTATACTGTCACAATAGTACCTGAACCAGATGCGAACGTTAGATTTCAACACCCCCCACCAAAAAGAAAAAAAAAAAAGGAAAGAAAAAAAAGGGTCCAATCAATTTTTAGAAGTACTCTGTATTTATACTAATTACATGGTAGTGCCATTCTTCTAATCTACTCTAGCTCATTATATAATAGTTTGGGGAACATAATAAGTAGAGGTACATTTTTTAAAACAACGACAAGTGTGACATGTGGCCTACCATTATATCGATATTGTCCTAACTTAACTACATATTTGATGTTTGGTTTTGATCACAAAAGGTCTTGATACAATCAGGTGTAAGCCACCCACTTATAATTCATATTATCTTTTGTCACTTTTCTAATGTAGGATCTTTTCTCTCCAACATGCACCCTCACAGAGTTACAGGCAATCTCTCTAAATTTGCGAGGGCAATTAATTAACAAATCCAATTCTGATATTGGAATTGGGACACAAATCTCATATTGGAGATTTGGTATTGGAGTCTTAATAATAATCCAATTAGGATTTTTCAATGGCAAGGAACTCAAGGCGCGTCCATGACAATTAGAGACGTGATTGGAGAAGGATTCTTCTCTGATACCATGTTAAACAATGACAAGCGCGGCCTGTGGTCCGCCATTACACTGATAGTGTCCCAACTTAATCACCCATTAGGTGTTATGTTCTAATCACAAAAAACTTCGGTATAATTAGGTGTGAGTTTTTTTTTTTTTTTTTTTTTTAGACAAGACTATAAATTAAAAATGGAAGCCTCTAGGGCATCCAGAGTTTACAACATCCAACATTAAGGCTCTCGAGGCCTCAATAGGAACCATATTGGTCCATGTTGAACCATCTACATGATTATGACTTAAATTAGTTAAGACATCGGCCACAAAGTTTGCTTCTCTAGAGATGTGTCTGAAAGAAATGGAGTCAAAATTTGTGGCAATGGCTTAGATATCTTGAATGATTTTAATCAATCGCCAGGGAGGCTGAATGACTCTGTTGATAGCATTAATGACTAATTTGGAATCTCCCTCGACTTTATTATCTTTGTAGCCTTGTTCTTTGGCACTTCTAAAACCATCCCTTAAAGCCAGAGCTTCTACTAAAGGAACTGTAGTCTGGTGGCAGCAATAAGAGGGTCTTCGATCCATCGCAACCTCACACGACAAAGCCTCCTACAACGAAGGATCTGTTGACGGAGCTGTCACAATTAGGTGTGAGCTACCCACTAGTAAGTTATATATCTTTTGTCACTTTTCTAATATGTGATTTTTCCTCTCCAAACAACATCAACTATATTCAATATTTGAATTTTGCATAATAAATTTAAAACTGAAGAAGCAAATGATAAATAGAAGACAAAATCCATATGTTATGGTCACTTCCAATTACTAAAGTTATGTTGAATATGCAGATGCAAATTATGCGACGAGTAATAATTAAAATATACATCTGAATGTCTATGATCAAATAACGATTTAGCTCCTCTAAAGTTAGTAATCATAAAGTTAGGTGAAGTTCATAAATTTACACCATCTAAACATTTTGACAGTTTAGATTAGACCATATTAAACAAAGAAGATAATCAAATTTCAAATATAAAAATAAAAATGAAACCTGAGGGAACTACTCACACTGCTGTTACCTACTTTTCCATCTCCACTTCATATGATGAACAGCTTTATCTTGTGATCGTATGCATTGATATGGACAGCTAAGTCTTTTTTCTTCAATTCCTCATATATGATAGAACCTATAGCTAGATCTGATTTGTGGTAATCAAGTCTTACGTCTTTGTGAGAAATACTTTTTTACTGAATTTCAAATATTGAGTAACACTTAGATCTGATATGCAGTGACCGAGTGAAATTTGGACCTACGAATCTCAAATTCAAAATTCTTAAATTGAATTAAATCTCAAAGAAAGTTTATCTGCCTTGTAATTCTCTTCTTTTGAATCCACATAAGGCCAAATTTCAGAACCATTTTTCTCATTTGTAAGGCGCAATTCTTCACTGGATCGTTTCATCGAATAAAGAATTAATGTTCTCACTTCCAAAGTTATCATGATAATTAAGGCAAAGCAAAATTCAAATCAAATCAAAATTACATGATAAAATAATATGTTAAATAAAAAAGATTAGTTGCAAGAATGAAAACAGAAACACTTATGTTCATGGAAGAGAAAGAAAAGAGGAGAAAAAGACGATAGAAGGGCTATCAGAACTTAGAAGTACATGCATTCAGTTCGTCAAAGGAGAGATACGTTTTTCTTTTTTCTTTCTTTTCTTTTACAACATCGTAGCGACGTTAATATTTATTTGAGAATTATTTAAAAAAAAAAAATTATTTGAAGAAAAAATAAATGTAAAAACGAATCTTAGCTTATGTGGCACAGTGAAACTTATTAGATTAGAAAGAGTAAGATTATATGAAATTTACGTAACTTTACAATTAGTAATTTTATAGGATCCAAATCTAATATGTGTAATACAAAGTTGTCTCATCAATAAGCTATGATCAGTTTGATATATTACTCATTCTAAGTACCATATTTGTACGTTTATTTGTTATACCTATGGTTAGTGTTATCTCTAATAATCACTCAAAATGGGTCTAGCTCTATGATTAGTGGTAATTCTATTAATTGCTCCAAGTGCCTTGAGGAGTGTTTCTGTTGAAGAATACGGAACGAGAACTAAGTGTGGATCATGATAGGGAGAGAGAGAGAGACAAGCATGTATAGTGGTTCACCTTGCACATGAGGCAATGCTACATCCACTTAGAGATTTTACTATGAGTAAGGTCAAGTAGCCTTTGTAGTATACAAGTGTGGGGATCATGGATCCATCCCTTTCCAATGAGGGGAGGACTTCCCTTTATAGCTAAAGGAAGTCCCATTCTATTCTATATTTCTGATGTGGGACATAATACACATATTGCTTCTCTTGAAGCCTCTTGAAGATCATGGGAGGGTGACCTCCCTACGAGGTACCGGCCAACCTCCACCATAGCGAGGTAGCTCGAGTGTCGGACTACCGGATGCATGTCGTGGTTGGCCCCACCATAACTTATGGGCCCCGTACGAGGTCGTTGCTTATGCTTGGCGGTATGTGATATAGGCGGTATGTACAAGGAGGAAGTTCATTAGGCAGTTTGACAAGCAAGTATGACATACGGACACATACAACAATTATTTTGGGGACTCATGAGAAGCTATTTCCCTCCACATGGAAACCATAATTACCTTAATATATAATTTTTTTTAATTACCACATCAGTTATTCTAATGATAATATGAATTGTCAAACTGCTAAATTATTATATGAAAATTATTTGTATGACACACACACATACCGCAACTAGGACACACACATACTGACATACACGCACACATATACAGCAACCATACCTGATAGCAAATTAGCAATACCATAGTGGATTAGTGGGCCTCTCATGTCTGTTTTCGCTATATAGTATGTCTTTCAAAAGTAAACGACAACCCATAAAACATATTACTGTGTTATAATATTGCGATGATATTATAGCTAAAAATTTCCAAGCAAATTCCCATTTTAGGTGTTCTTGTCTGTTAGGGTTAATAATGGTCGATGTAGTGTTCATGCACTTGAGCATAACAGACTTGAGGCTTTCTATATGGAAACTTCGTAAATGATTTATCAAAAATAATGACGTCATGCATGATATCATGTATTCTCAACAATTAAATGTACTAGCTCGTTAGTTCCATTTCTATTTGTCTTCAAGCTTTAAAATTGATATAATTTATGCATGATTAGTATAGTATATAAGACGAGCTCAAGGTAATGTTCGATTATCTATACAGAGGTATATGTCTCTCTGCATCAAACAAAAGATGTCTTGTTTTCCGTATATGCTCAGCCTCCAGCATTATTTAGAGAGACTGATTCAAACATTTTAGTTCAAACATCACTATTTGTAATCTTCATGTCACTTTCAAAGAAAACTAATGATACTTACATTGCGCGAAAGAATGATATTCATAAGTTAAAAAGTGGTCCAAATTTATACAAAAAAAGGGTCCAAATTAATGTATGAATGATCAATGATCAATTGCATGTACGATTTCGAGATTGAAAATTGCATGTGATTGCCGATATTTTGTCATTTAGGGCCTATGATGCGTGCTCTCGTTGTTTATGATTTACTTTAAGTTTGTTCGAGAGAATTTTTAAATACACACCTCTAAATACTTAATACATACTCCTACTCAATACGCCCACACATTTTTTTTTCTTTCAAATACTACAACTAGTCATTTGTGAGTCAAACTCACAACCTCCCATTTACGAACAGGAGACTATGCCACAAAACTAAATGGTACTGTGTCACCCATTTAATTTTTCATTTTAATATTTTAGTAAATACAAAACCCTAAGTTCCTATAATATCTTTAAGGGTGGTTCTAGTTGGACCTCCAAATTTGCTATTTGGACCTCCTATACTTAGTAGACCTCTAATTTACTTTTTAGTATCCTAAAAAGCTAAGTGGACCTCCTTATTTTTACCAAAACACCCTTGAACATGAGATACAATAATCTCTTACTCTACTTTTTATCTCTATATTCAACCATGAGAAAAAGAATGAATCAAAATTACATGATATTGTTCTCTTATGAGTAGATCTCTCCTCCACCAAAATTAATCAGAGGGTTGGTTCTCGATTTTGATATGTTCCTAGAATTCCTTTGAATTTGCTAAAAGAAGGATTTCATAGAAGGATTAATTTCATGGGTTTTGGGTTGAAATATCGAGTAATAACTATATCATAATATTCAATTAATATAATTTAAGGAAATTTCAAATCAGATTGTTTTGAATTTACTTTTGTATTAATTGTAGGCCATGTATAAAAATTATTAATTTTTACTTAATTGTTTTAGGTAAATTATAAAACTATATGACAATATAAGGAAATTTCGGAAAAAAAAAACAATTTAATTGAATGTTATATTTGGGGAAGGTAAGATGAGTTTTTTTTTTTTTTTTTTTTTTTTCATTTTTCTAACTTTGTCCTTATTTGTCTTTTCATATGACTTGACAAAATCTATTAATAATTGAAAAAAATTAGAGGTCCAAATATTAAATTTGGAGGTCCAACTAGAACCACCCTATCTTTAATCTAAAAAAATCATGAAATATCCTATTATTTGGCTATATTAAGGCTGCTATTTAATATGTTGATGTTTGATAAATGATCATATTGATTACATGTGTTAGTTATTGAGAAATATATTTTGTATTATTTGATTTCTCATCCACCAATCATCCGAATGATCAAGTTAAAATTGTAAGTTGAAGATTCAACAAAACTATATCAATAGTTTTTCCACAGTGGTGGAACTACGAAGTTGTCATTGGAGGGGTCAAATAAATTAACAATTACAAAGTTTTTTACCTATGATGTTTTATGTTAGATAATAAATTGACTAATGATAACTTTTAGAACAGAAAAAGGAAATTAAATAAAAAATGAGTGTAAAGCTATATGTTTTAAAAACCTTTAATGATATTAATATCAAAATTCTAAATTATAAGAAAAAATTAAATTATATGCATGGTGAAGCTTATATTAAATGGGGAGGCCATGTATAGAATTTTTCTTGTGTTTATCAAACTATTTATATATAATTATAGAATAATATAAGGAAAATATGACTATTTCTTCTTCTTCTAGCTAATATATAGATGTTTGATCATTCAACCCGCTTACAAAATCTGATTTGAAATATAAAAAAATAAGGATGTGTATTAAGTTGTTAGGGATATGTATTTAAAATTTCTTTTTGATCAATAATAGCATTACCTAACCATGTTTTAGAGAAGTGACAAATTTTGACTCTTTCTAACCTAGCGTGCTCTACTAGGGTTTCTTTCTAGGTTTCTAGGAAGCAAGTAACAATCTACCATGGATATGGAAGTTCTTAATTGAAAATTTGCAACGACAATACTGCTAGGGCTTTGAAGGATCTGATTACTCAAAACAGGCCTCAAAATCGTCTTCCTGTGTGAAACTAAAATCTGTCAAATGGATGACTTCTCTGCTCTCCATTGTGCGCTAGGCTTCTCTCACTGCCGAGAGGTTCTGAGCGATGAGTAATCAGGTGGGTTGGGGATGTTTTGGAGTGAGGAGGTGAGGGTGCGGATTAGTACTTTCTCCCAGCACCATATCGACATTGAAATTGATGGCGGGGCTGGTAACCCCAGATGGCGTCTTACAGGGTTCTACGGTTATGCCAAAACGTCGAAGCGTGATAGATCATGGCAGCTGCTTCGTGTATTGTGGGATCTAGATATGCTTCCCTAGATTGTGATTGGGGATTTCAAAAAAAAAAATCCTTAACAGCTCTGAAAAAATCGATGGTCCTGTTAAGGCAGAAAGCCAAATAAGAGGTTTCAGGGAAGCCCTAGGTTACTGTGAGTTGTTGGACTTAGGATTTCATGGACCCCGAACAATGTAGTGGAACTCCTAAACGCAGCTGAGGTTGGACCAAGCCGTCTGCACGACGTAGTGTTGTGATCTGTAAGGTTTTGCTTATTTGCAGCATCTTGCTCCAAGCGACTCAGACCATGTACCAATCTTACTTCATGCAAGCATTGACTTTAGTCAACAAGCCATGCTATCACTGCTTCAATTTTGAGGCATATTGGCTATTGTATGAGGAGTGTCATGGGATTGTCGAAGCTGCCTGAAAGACTGATGCGGTCGGATCACCTCTGTTCTAAGCAACAAAGAAAATAGTACATACTAGAATAGCGGTTGATAAGTGGCAGAAACACACCTTCAACGAAAGGCAACAACAAATATTAAGGGTTAGAGTAAGACTGAAGGGGCTCTAGAATGTTATGTAATTTGAGGTAGTTGAAGTTGAAAAGAAACAGTTGATAGAGCGGTTGCAAATGCTGCTATCACAAGGGGAATCCTTTTGGCAACAGCATTCTAAGGTAACTTGGTTGAAAGAGGGTGACAGGAATACCGGTTATTTTCATCACAAGGCTGCAAATAAGAAGAGAAAGAATATTTTAAAGGGGTTGTATGATGAAGCAGGAAACTGGTGTGAAGATGATGAAGGCTTGGAAGGGGTGGTGTCTTCATGTGTCTTCATACGTTACCATGATTCTTACTGCTTCGGAGATCAACTATGAGGCTATGGAAACTACGTTGGAGGCCATTCAGCCTTGCGTTTCTCAGGCAATGAATGAACAGTTTTGTGCTTCATATTCACCGGATGAGGTAAAGTATGCACTTTTTCAAATGTACCCTACTAAATCACCGGGGCCAGATGGGATGCCTCCTCTATTTTTTCAACATTATTGGGATACTATTGGAACAGTTGTCATTGAGGCTATTCAGAGCTTTTTGCAGTCAGGTCAGCTTCTCAGGCAGATAAATTTCACTCACATATGTCTTATTCCAAAAGTTAGTAATCCGAAGCACATGTCAGATTTGAGACCTATAGCTTTGTGCAATGTTATTTACAAAATTTGTTCTAAAGTCATTGCTAATTGTTTGAAGATGATTTTACTGGATTTGATATATCCTTTTTAGAGTGCATTTGTACGTCCATGGCAGGTTGCTCACATATAGTATCCTTTTGGCAAATGAGTTAGCTTATTTTGTACACAACAAATAAGAGGGCAATGACGGCTATATGGCTTTGAATATGGTCCTTAGCAAGGCTTAGGACAGAATGGAGTGGCTATTCCTAAGGAGAGTAATGGAAAGATTTGCCTTTGCTCATTCTTGGATTGAGATGGTGATGCAATGTGTTTGTTCTGTGAGATTTTCCTTTTTGTGCATGGCAAGCCTCAGGGTCATGTGATTCCGAGTAGAGGTTTGAGACATAGGGATTCGTTATCTCCATATTTTATTTCTCATTGGGGCTAAATATTTTTCGACTTTACTTAGACAGAAGCAAGCTTCTAGGCTTCTTCCTAGTATTGAAGTTTGCAATGAGGCTCTTTCAGTTAACCATTTATTGTTTGCGGATGACAGTATGCTTTATGCTCATATGGGAGAGCTTCAGGTCAGTTGGTCAACTTTGATAAAAGTTCTGTGGTGTTTAGG